>NW_024583726.1:3613-15668 GCF_018398535.1 Haplochromis burtoni
GAAAACAAAATTTATGTTATTTGGAGGTAGTAAAAGTAATATTAAAGTAAAATTGAATTTAAATAATGTTGAAATTGAAAGAGTATATGAGACAAAATTTTTAGGAGTAATTATTGATGATAAACTTTGTTGGAAGCCCCACATAGAACATGTGAAACGAAATTATCCAAGTCTATTTCTATTCTTTATAAAACAAGAGATTTGAATAAGAATTCCTTTATTAAGGATGCAAAATATGATTTGAGGGGGTCTTATAAGTTTGAAATGCCTAAAGTGAGAACCAATGTTAAGTATAGATGTGTGTCAGTTTTGGGAGTGAAATTATGGAATGGACTTAATGATGAACTGAAGATGTGTTTTTCTTTGTCATTCTTCAGGAAGATTTTAAAAATTAGTATTATACAAGGTTATAGAAATTTGGTTTGTTAAAATTTTTGTGTTGATTTAATTTCTTGATTTATCATTGATTTCTTTTCAAACTGTTATACAACTTATTTATCAATGCTATTTATTTTCTTGGTTAAGGATTTGATTATTTCTATGGGGGTAAGGGATAGGATAAGTATAAGCCATAAGGCTTCAGCCTATTCCTTTTTCGGTTCCTGTTTGAGTACTTTTATGTAAAATTATAATCTGTTGTTGTTGTTGTTGTTGACTGAAATAAAAATTTCAATTCAATTCAAATTGTTCCTTGGCCTAACTGGCTACTATCGCCGCTTTGTACAGGACTATGCCCGCCATGCAGAGCCACTCTTCGCCCTCACTAAAAAGGACGTGCAGTTTCACTGGGATGACAAGTGCCAGGCAGCTGTGGACTTTCTGAAACATTCAATAACCTCAGCGCCGGTCCTCAGGTTCCCAGATTTTTCGCGTCCATTCTTCATTCACACTGATGCATGCGATGCTGGTCTTGGGGCAGCATTAATGCAAAAAGATGAGGATGGCAAAGACGTTGCTGTAGCATTTGCTAGCCGGGCTATGCACAAATCGGAAAAGCCCTACTCAACTCCAGAGAAGGAGTGTCTGGCCGTGATCTGGGCCTTGGAACATTTCCGACCCTATGTCGAAGGCTTGCACGTAACCATTTACACCGACCACAGCAGCCTCAAGTGTCTCTGGCAGGCTTGCTCGGTGGTCTCTGCGCCTTCAAGACTTTGACTTCAGCATCATCCACAAACCTGGAGAACGTAATAAGGTGCCCGATGCCCTTTCCCGTAATCCTCTACCAGATGTGGATGCCCCCATTGATCTTCTCCCTCCCTATGCCGTGATTGGGAGCATGGACCTTCGTGCTCTGCCTTCTGTAATTGTTTCAGACCGCCCGCATGTTCGTCAACTGCAGCTTGAGGACCCAGTCACAGGCTCATTGCTCAATCAGCTGGAGAGTGACCAACAAACTGGGGAGGATAATCAAGATCTGGAAAAGTATGTTGTACATGATGGTCTCCTCTATTTCCTCGACCCAAAAACAAAATGTGGTCTCCACCCACTCAAGCAGCTTAAACTGTTTGCTCCTACTACACTCCGTGGTTATCTGCTCAAGTATTACCACGATCATCCTACAGCCGGACATCTGGGCATTGCAAAAACTGATTTGAGGTCCCTCTTCTGATTGGCTCCTTTCACGTCGCGGCAACTCTGAAAACCGGCTGTGGAGGGATACTTCCGGGTTCGACTCCTGCTGTGGCTGTGAGCTTATGGCATTTAGAGCGGTATTGGAAAACAAAGCGTTTTCTCTCCTCAATTCATCTTTAAACTTTAAACTCAGCGGTAAGTGTCCTTAATATCTTTCAACCTTTGGTTGTCAGTAACCAGCCGATCGTTTTCGCGATTAAAAAATGACTTTGTGCGGCAGCGTTCCCACCGCGAGCAGAACTCCGGTTCAAAAACCGCTGTTTTTGAACACTTCTGTTTACTTAAGCATTTTTATGGGCTTACTTTGAAACAAAGTGCGATTGAATGATTATTGTTATGTGTTGCCTTGAATTCGGCTATGCTGTCTGTTAGACAGTTGTTTTTCTTTATTGTTGTTTTTGTATTGTTTGTAGCGAACGCTACTGGAATGTATAGATTAAGCTACGTAGCCAAGATGATTAATGATTTAACTGTTGTACATTGATGATGATGATTTATGATTTGCATTGTTACCTAGACTTGCAGAAGAATATATTTGTTTACCGGTAAACTGAATTGAACTTGATGTGCTAATGGACATTTTTCTGACCTACAGGTCAGGTTTTTTTTCCCCTTTGAATTGATCTTCTTCATATTGAAGTGGCGAGCCGGTAGGACCATTCTTTGTTTTCCCCTCTTTTCCCCCACTTAGCCGTCTTTGGATTACGGACATATTTCCCCCTTGTATGAAGCTGGACCCTAAGGAGGAATACCTTAAAAGTGAACTTTAAAAAGAAAAGGACCAAAAAAAGGACTCTTAGCAAAAGGACTCTTGCACAGAAAAATCACAGCATTGATTTATTATTTAATTGTGGACATTTACGTTGTGTGTTGTATTAATTATTTTGTTCCATTTCCCCTTTCCCCTATTTATTCAATATATTTTTGGTACAAGATATTGCAGTCTTTGGTCTCATCATTCACACCATCTAGGCTCCATAAAGAACTATTTCTTCTGCGCGTCAGTCAGTAAACTCATCCATTGAAATAAACTAGTCCTTAAATAACTTTGCGTTACACTTCAGATTCTTCTGGCCACACATGAACTCTGACGTGAAAAAGTATGTGGTCTCATGTTGTTCATGTCAAACCACTAAGCCAAGTCAAAGAAAAACAGCAGGCCTTATGGTCCCTATCCAGCCACAAAGACCATGGGAGTACGCAGGGGTGGACTATGTTGGCCCACTGCCCCGCACACAAAGAGGGAATGCTTATATCCTTGTTTTTGTGGACTATTTCTCAAAATGGGTCGAGGTGAGTGCTGTGAGAGAAGCCACTGCTCAAGTTGCTGCGAACAAGTTCATTACTGACATTTTTGCCCGACATGGTTCTCCCTCCCACCTTATTTCTGATAGGGGAACGCCTTTCGTCAGTGAACTCTTTGAGCATGTTTTGTTGACTCTTGGGACTGAACACAGACTAACAACTGCATACCATCCTCAAACGAATGCAACTGAGCGTGTAAATCGCACTTTGAAAACGGCCATTCGAGCCTATGTTGGGGATAAACACACCTCTTGGGACAAGTATCTTCCCCAGATCTGTTTTGCACTGCGCACTGCGCCTCACGAGAGCACAGGCCTGAGCCCGTCCATGATGCTGTATGGGCGAGAGTTGGACACGCCCTTGGACCTTATCACTCAGGTGTGGTGGAGTGTATTGATGTGCGAATCATGAACGAATCGTTCAGTACTCAAGAATCACTTTACTGACTCATGATTCACAAGCCCAACTGACTAACTGACTCATCCCTGTTGCTATTAGCAAACTAATTTCATTAGTAGCAGGAGAGTTGCAGCCATTGTATGTACTGTTACAGCAACCGTGTGATTACTGTAAGGGTGGACAGCACGCGGCTCGGGGTGAGCTGGAGGTTGGTGCACCAGCGAGACCTGCCAAGCTGGAGACGGAAGTCGAGGTGCGCGGGGGTCCTGCCACACCCGAGGGCGGCACGCTATCCGCTTCGTCCTCGTCCAACAGAGGCTGGTACGCTGCATGGTCCTGTGTGCCGGCCGTCTGCCTGTGAGCCCCGGCTCACTTCCACGCTCACGCTCTTCAGCTGATAATATTAGGAGGTTAATTGACATTATGTGGGCGGTTCAGGACAGCCATTCTCCCATAGCTGCGATTTCGCTGGATGCCGAAAAGGCATTCGACAGAGTCGAGTGGAGATATTTATTCGCTACTTTAGAGTGTTTCGGTTTTACCAAAAGCTTTATTAATTGGATTCAGCTTATATATGTACACCCCAAGGCATCAGTACTCACAAATGGAATAATAGGGCCTTCTTTTGAACTAGGTAGAGGAACCAGGCAGGGGGATCCCCTCTCCCCACTTCTTTTTGCTCTGGCCCTTGAGCCGCTGGCAGTGGCTATTCGTAGGGAGCCCAATTTTCCAGGTGTCAGTATAGGGAGAGACTGTCATAAACTGATGTTGTACGCCGATGACATTTTGCTTTTTATATCAGACCCAGAAAAGTCTTTAAACTCCTTGCAGGCAATAATAAATACGTTTTCAGCTATTTCTGGTTATAAGGTGAATTGGACCAAATCAGAGGCCCTTCCGTTAACTAGTTATTGTCCTAGGTCACTTTTTCAAACCGGTATGTTTTCCTGGCCTCAGAAGGGCATTAAGTATTTAGGCATCACCTTCCCGCCTCATTTGTCAGACCTGATAAAGATAAATTTTGAACCTTTACTCAGCGATATGAAAATTAATATTGATCGTTGGTCTCAGATGTATCTCTCAATGTGGGGAAAGGTAAACGTAATCAAAATGGTATGTACACCTAAGTTCAATTATTTGTTGCAGGCTCTACCAATCCATGTTCCTTTGAAATACACCAAACAGTTTGACCAGCTCTGTAAGTCATTTATATGGAATAATAAAAAGCCTAGATTGAATCTGAGAAAACTGCAGAAACCAGTGGACAGAGGTGGGTTAGGGATGCCTAATCTACTTTTATATCATTATGCTTTTTCTCTTCGGCATTTGGCACATTGGTTCTTACCCCCTGAGAAAGCGCCTCCTTGGCTTTCCATTGAAAGTACTGCTTGCTCGCCATTTACACCATTATATAGCTTATCAACATATTTGTCCCTGTTATGTTTTGTATTGTTGATTGTCATTTATGCTTAGAAATATCTACTTATATATGCTTAGAGGTCGTACCTTGTTTATTGTTTTACGGTAGGATTAACGTAGCTACGTCTGTTCTAGTCTAAGTGCTTTTTGTTTAGATGAACTGCTGGACTTCCTCACCGTGTTATCTAGGGTGAACCATCTAGGGTGAGGGGGAGACTACCCTCTTCCTGACCAAGGATGTTTGCTTTTGTGCTTTCATGTTATATGACCCTTTGATCAGCAGTACCACACACACACAACCACACACACAGCACCTACTTCACTAGGTCCATATCTACGAAGCATCGACAACTGCAGCTACCCCACAGCAGCATACCTACTGTGCTTTCTCTATGTCTGCAATGTGCCTTCTGTGTTCATCCCCTCAGTTCTGACTCCTTCCTCTCTATTGCGTTATGATCTCATGAGGGGGTTCAGGCCTATGCAGAACAGCAGTGGGGACAGAGCATCTCCTTGGTAGATCCCGCACTTGATGGTGACTTGTGCTATGGGCTTGGAGTTGGCCTCTAGTGTTGTACGCCACATCCCCATTGAGTTCCTGATGAAGGCTCTTAGGGTCCCATTGATCTTGTACAATTCTAGGCATTCCAGTATCCAGCTGTGGGGCATTGAGTCATAGGCCTTCTTGTAATCAATCCAGGCAGTGCACAGGTTGGTCAGTCTGGTCTTGCAGTCTCGGCTGACTGTTCTGTCTACCAGTAGCTGGTGTTTTGCGCCTCTGGTATTCTTGCCAATTCCTTTCTGTGTCCCGCTCATGTATTGACCCATGTGCCTGTTCATCTTAGCCGATATGATGCCTGACAGGAGCTTCCATGTAGTACTGAGGCAGGTTATTGGTCGGTAGTTGGAGGGGACCGGTCCCTTCTTGGGGTCCTTGGGGATCAGGACCGTCCGGCCTTCGGTTAGCCATTCCGGGTGTCTCTCGTTAACTAGCAGCTGGTTCATTTGTGCTGCCAGACGCTCGTGGAGTGCAGTCAGCTTCTTCAGCCAGTAGGCGTGAACCATGTCGGGCCCTGGTGCTGTCCAACTCTTCATACTGGAGACCCTTTCTTGGATATCTGCCACTGTGATGGTTACTGGACCCTGTTCAGGGAGGTCGCTGTGGTCTGCCCTCAGATCCACTAGCCACTGAGCATTGCCGTTATGGGTTGCGTCCTTCTCCCATATGCTCTTCCAGTATTGCTCCGTCTCCAGCCTTGGTGGTGCTGTTCTCTTATTGTTCCCTTGCCACTGAGAGTACACCTTTGCTGGTTCTGTGGAGAACAGCTGGTTTATTCTCCTGCCTTCTATCTCTCTGGTGTACCTCCTCAAGCGGCTGGCCAAGGCTGTGAGTCTTTGCTTGGCAGTTTCCAAGGCCTCAGGTATGGACAGCTTGCTGTATTTCTTATGCACCTTCTTTGTCGCACCTTTCTGCAACTCCGTTAGTTGGCTAACCTCCCTCCGTGCTACTTTGATCTTGCCTTTACAAGGATCTTCTTAGAAGATCCTTGTAAATCATCTCGATTTCACTGTTCTTCAGGTTACCTTTATTTGGCAATAGCTTTATTGCGATGTCTGATGTGTTTGGTTTCTTTTTTGTACCTGTTCATTTGAAGGACCAAAGTGTTTTGGGTATTTATTATGCTTTCTAAGGACTTGCAAAAAAGGAATGTTCATTATTTAGACTTTTTTGTTAAGAAGATTGTATTAAAGCAACTTAGAGAAAACAAAAGCAAAACTGATTTTAGAAAAGGAATGACATAATCCTCAATTCTATTATTATAATCCACTCTTAAGCTTCTTTGTTGAGGGAGATAGATTGTGGTGATATGGAAAATGTTTCTCCAGTCTCTGTGTCTGCTCATTTCGGAGGACCTTATAGATCCCATCTTCTCAAACTATACTTTTCTTTCCACAAGGGAAACCTTCGAAATATCCCCTCTGGATTGTGACAAATTAAGTTCAGATTTTTACCCTTACTGTTTCATAAATGGTGAGAGAAAATAAGAATTTTTTTTCACAAATGAAAATTTTAATTGCAGCAATTTTTTTAAAGCAATGTAGCAGGACAAAAGCAAAAGAAGAATGAAACGATAATAAGAATCAAATAATAATCAAATCACTTCAATTACAATTGTCTAACTAATCTACTTTGAGCTAATGCTGACTCTGTTCTTATCTTTAAGAGGTGAGAGGTTGGAGAGGAGACGGGCACATCAGCCCTGAAGATCTGTTTATGGCAGTGCTCTAATGAAAATAATCCATTATTAAAGCATTAGATTTCTTCTGAAATAATTATCACAGCCACTTTCATAAGCAGAGAAAAATCTAATTCAATTAAAGTGTCCGTCAAGATGACCTCCAGCCTGCATTAAAACTGCACATAGTTGAAAGTGAGCGTCCAAATTTAAATCGGGTAAGGTCTGATACTCTTATGGTTACATTTTTGTGGTTATCAAACAGTCTGAGCAAAAACAGGAAATAAACAGTACAACGTTTTGTTCAGGGGAGGTTTTTTTGTCTGTTTTTTTTGCTTTGCATCTCCTCACTTTCTTGTTTACCATTTCTTTAAGTCAGCAGAGGTTACTGTCACAAACAAACAGAAATATGGATCCTAATAAACTGCTTGCACAAAAAGCCAGAGCAGTGTTTATAGTGTTGAGACAGATGAATTCGAGAAACTGCAGCCTACAAAAACTTCAAGATGAACAACAAAATTAGACCTCTAATTAAAAGATTTCTGAAAAACTACAACCGTAGCTGAACAAACAAGTTATTGGTGGCACTTCTGCAATCAATATACTCTGAAAGAAAAGATTTAAAGGATGAGGCAGCTAAGCACAGCATGTTATTAACTTCACACATGAAGTGGTTCAGTCCAGTCAGACTTCAGTTTTGCAGCCACCATCCACATCCTGCTTCTTCAACTGGTCGTCACGGTAACTCTGGACTTTCCTCCAATGAATCCTGAAGTCTGTCAGTCCTTCTGACAGCATGAGGCCTGACAGCTGGACAAAATGTGCAGATGATGAAAAACATGAAGCATAGTTTGAACTTGTGTCAAGTTTGTGTTGGTGACTGAACTGCTGACCTGCTGTGAAACCTGCTGCTGGATCTCTGTGCTGTGCACGTCTGCCTCTGACTGAAACTTCATTTTCACCACTGTTTGCTTTGTCACTGCTAAAAATGAACCACATATAACAACACAAACATTAGTGTTTTACATGATGACAGGATCTTACAGTGTTTGCATTCTGGACCTCACCTGTGAAACAGAAAACATAGTTACTGCTGCTGCAGTGGTCATCAGCCCATTTCCCTGACATTAAATTCAGTGCTCCACAGTACTGTGAGTTGTAGTTATTAGGTTGAGAAGACCCCCAGTTAGTTAATGTGGAGGTTGTGTTGTCAGACCAGAAGGCCCAGGGATCCCTGTAGAGACCAATCCACACATACTGAGCCCCTGATCCATTCAAAGTGAGCGTGATGTTGGATTTCTCCTCTTTGCTTCTTATACTGGTCAGGTCTGTGTGGTATGTCCTGCAGTATGACTGAGCCGCTGACCAGGTGTAATTCTCCATCACGAAGATGTAACTTGTACTACTGGCTGTGAAAGATTAATAGAGGAATTATATTTAAAATAGGTGAACTATGAATCTTGTAAAATTGCAGACATAACTAGGGTAACAATCTATTTTCCTACCATTGTAACACAGGAAAGGGTAAGAATCTCCACAGGGTTTATCGTTCATCTGTGCTTGTCCCTGAAGAGCCACACAGTATTCATTTGCATTTGCACAGTTTGGTTGGCCGTTAGCCCAGATCAGAAATTCATTTTTACTGCCAACATAAAAAAGTTTTCCCTCCATGGACCACTTCCAGCTGTAACGGTCATCATAGAGTCCTATCCAAGCAAAAGCATTGATCCTTGGTGACATTGAGAAAAGCAGTTGGTTGATGTTGCTGTTGTAGATGGTGACCAAGTCAGTGAAGTGTTCTCTGCAGTAACTCTGAGCTTCAGTCCAGGTCATCAGCTGGTCTACAAAGTGATATTCTCTGGAGTAGGGAGGAAGAGTGGAAAGTCCTCCTGAGAGAAAGGAGGCATTTTTTTAATTGGTGAAATTGGATTTGTAGACAATTCATGGATGTTCAGTGCCCTGGCTAGTCTAGGGGGGTAGGGGGGTGAAAGGACGAACATAAAGGTAAATAGTGAAGGAAGAGCCAAGATCGTAACTTTAAAAGGTTTATTTAAAGCTACTTATGAACTTTTGGTACAGACTGAGAGTTAACTTCAGGGAGAGCCAAGGCCAACATAACAAACAAAACATCCCTGATGTAAAAATAAAGTAAACTTACCTAACTCCAAAGAAAACAAAATATACAACCTATAACCATAACCTACCTAACAACACATAAACAGGAGAAAAAAGGGTGTCAAAACAAAAGGCAGCTCTCCCCTAGAGGCAGTCTGAACATGAAAACAAAAATGCACATACAAGTCACAGAGGCATGCAAGCCTGTACAGGTATGCCAACCAAAATGGCCAGAGGGCACAGAAACACAGCTCCACAGGCCTTAAGTGGTGCTCCGCTGATTAACAATTAGCTGGACTCTGAGCAGCATCCAATCAGGACAGAGGAGGTGGAGCCTAGACAAAACAAAGAGTTAGTAGGGAGAAGAGACATCCTCCTGGGGGATGTAACAATGGAAAAAGGTCAATTTACAAAAGTAAAAATTACAACAATCTCAGTAGTCATACAGTAGGGAGCCAGGTTTTGGAAGAAGCAGCCTAAGCAGAGAAGCCCAGACCTCACTCTACCCAGCTACCTCTTTCAGTATATCTTGGAATACACCGAAGTACTCCCTGGCCAGTTGAGAGGCATAATCTCTCTGGCGTGTTCCAGGTCTTGCCAGGGGACTCCACCTTGTGGTATATGCCTTGAAGAGCTCCATCCAGGTCAAGGTAGGTGCTCTACCTTGACCTGCCCGGCAGCTCCACCTTCATCATCTCACCACATGTCTAAACCACCTCGGCATCACCTCTATAACTTTGTTTTCAAACTCTTCATTCCCATTTTAGTCCTGTCAATCCTGGTCACTCCCAATGAACATCCGAACCATACATCATCGCGGATCTCACTACTATCTTGTAAACCGATAGAAACACGTCTACACATCTAAGAAGTCTAGGTTAGTAGAAGATGAGTGTTGTGTGTATAAAATAATACAATAATACAAATAAACAGCCATGGGGTACAGGTGTATCACTGAGGTGTATGGGAGCTATTCCTTCTCTGTCCCCTTCTGGCCACCTGTGCCTCAATTTTATTCCACAACCTAGACATCCACATTACTTACACTCTCAGAACACATAGGGCCATGGGGGTAGGCACGCTTTTGGGGGGCTAGAGGACGGTCTGTCAATTTTAAATGCATGTAGACATTGAGAGGTCTCAGGAGGGTCCATGCTGACATTTGCTGCTTTCTGGCAGCAAATCTCAGGAGGGTCCATGCTGACATTTGCTGCTTTCTGGCAGAAAGCACCATGCCCCTCCCATGTTTTAAATGCACTTTAGAACAGCATGTAGCAACACCACATATGAGCAGGCAGAGAGAGGCATGGGGTCTTCACACCCCTGTTCTCTGGAGGAGGAGTTGGCCGTCAGATCTGGGTCTGGGATGCTGGACCTCCCTGCTGCTGGAGGACTGGGGGCGGACTGCTTGTCTCCACCCCAGGTAAGAGGGCAAAATCTCCTGAGTCTTGGGTCCCCTCTGGGGACGATAGTTCTGGACATGGGGTATAGAGTATGTTTGGGGAGTGTGATTGTGTTTGTTAATTTCTGTTTGTCTCCACATTGGTCTGCTCTGGTGCAGCTGGCAGCTGGCTGCCGGCAGAGCCCGAAGGCACATCACTGTAGCCCCCTGTGGTTTCTGCACTCTGTGGCTGCTGGGTGACCCCTCATCTGGGGCTCTCCTCAGCTCTTTTCTCAGGAGGGTGGCGCGGCTGCCCCTCTAGTGGTTCTCTTTGAGCTCTTGCTCTGAGAGGCCTCTATATGTCACATGGGTGCTCACAGACACACTAAATCTTCCTTTGCTGCTGCTGCTTTATAGCATAATGTGTGCTGTTGGTCTTGCGTGCTGCTCAGTAACATTCAGTATTTATCATTTACTGTTACTTCTTATCTAGATTGTTGCTGTGGAGTTTTGTGGTCTTTTCACACTAGACTTTTCCCCTCTGTTTTTCTTTCCTTTCCTGTCTTTCTTTCTACTTTCATTGTTTGGGCGACTCTGAGTACTTTCCACAGCATCGGCTCTCCTATATCTATATATATCTGGCAGCACACAATGAGTCTTTGCCAGATTGTCTGCTAACCTCTGTTAGTTCACAGCCTCATGTTTCTGTGTATCTCTCAGTGTGCATTACTAACCTCTCTCTTCCTGTCTCCTAGTTGGCACCTGGACTCATCATCCAAACCCTGCCATAGCCATGCTTCTGAATTCTGGTCAGCTTAATCCTTTTCATGCAAACTGCCATTCACACCTGCCACTTCCCTGCGCACCCGTAAAGGACTCAGTACTCGCCCGAACCTCGCCTCACCTCCAGTTTATCCCTGCCTGCGAACACGTAAGCCATCTCAGTTTATAAAACTGGGAAACTCTCACAACTCCTTGGACCGTTCTGATTATCCTCTCCTTCGTTTCAGTGCCGCTGGTCTGCCATAGTTTCCACCTGCCCCACCCACTCCAGCCCTCAGCAGTTTTTGTGACCCGACAGTTTCATGCCTAGCCTAAGCCCAGGACTTCACAGACACCACGCTTGTGCACAAAATTAAATCTTGTTTTTGTCTTGATTATCTAAGTTAGGAATTCTTGTAAATAAGAGACACAGGCTGTATCCCAATTCAGGGTCTGCAGCCTTAAAGGCCGCATTTTAAGGCCGATTACATCACAGGAGTGCGCCGAAGACTGTCCCAATTCAAAGGCTGCTCGAAATGCGGCCCTGAAATGCGTACTTCATTTCCTTGAATTTTAGGGCTGTGGCAGTGTAGACTTCGTGGTCCCATATATCCCACAATTCATAGCGCGGCAGTCGGTGTGGAGAATTCTGCCGCAGACGGCAGAAGCGGAGCGGCCGAAGAGTAAACTGTGAAAAGTAAGTACTGAATATTATGCCACTTATTTATGTGCAAATGTTTAATAAGAAGGGGGACCGGAGGGTGTGTTCCAACTACAGGGGGATCACACTCCTCAGCCTCCC
>NW_024583726.1:16858-18594 GCF_018398535.1 Haplochromis burtoni
TTAGGCTGCTGCCCCCGCGACCCGGCCTCGGATAAAGCGGATGAAGATGGATGGATGGATGTTTAATAACGAAGAACATTAAACATTACTGTTGGCCACATGTCGGCAAAGTTATGTGACATTAGTGACGTTTGTACTAACTTGGTTTTAAAGCCTTTACTTTAAAATATGCTCCGTTCAATAGCTGAGCTTAATCTTACAGAGAATGATCAAAGCTCATGTAGAAAGAAACAAACGAATGAAAAAAAAGATTTACTCCTTCATTTCTGTCAAACAAAGCTGTATGAAACGTTTCCAGAGGTTAGTATCATGGTTGCTAGGCAACCTGGGCAGCGCAACAGAGGCTAGACCGTCCCATTTCACAAGGCTCGGACTTCCAGCCTTAGCGGTGTTACACCCCGGTCTAGGCAACTGGCGTGAAACGCAGGAAAATAAAAATAAGGAAAAAACACACGAGAAAAAACACTAAGGCTCTCCACCAAAATCCCAAAACGAAAGTGTCTCAAAACGAAGGTATTGACAAATCCATTCACAGCTATTTACAACAAACTATTTATTTACAACACGGGGGGAGATCGCGACCATGACATACTGAAACACAAGGCTTAAATACATAGAAGGAGCAATTATGGAATGGACCACAGGAGGGAAACACAGCTGGGGCAAATTAGACCTGACGAGACAAGGAAACGTAAACTGAACACACTAAGATAACACAGACTTTCAAAGTAAAGCAGGAAATACATGACAGTCACGCAAAAAACAAAACACTGACAACACCGAAACGTAACAGTGGTCTTTGAGTACGCGGACCGTTGAGGCTGCGTACTTTAAGGCTGCAGACCCTGAATTGGGATACAGCCACAGACTCGTAAACAGGCATAATGACATCATGGACAGACAGAGGGACATACGGGTAGAGAAGACTAAGCACAGGCAACCTAAACCAAACATGAGGGCAAGATAACCAAACCTAAACCAGAAATAATCATCGTCATCATCATCAACAGATAGCTAAAGAATCTGAATATAATTATAATCAAAACAGTATCACCAGAGAATAAGAACTAATCCATAATGCAAAAATAAACCAAAACATAAGAAACTCAAAATGCTGGGTCGAACCGACCCAGGACCATGACAAGTCATGTCTGTCCTGTTTGTAATAACTTAAAGTAACATTAAATTAAATTAATTAAAATAAAATAATAATAATAATAATAAAGATCAACAGGTGAAACGACATGGCAAAGCTGTAATGATCCACTTGGAAAAATACATCAGTTAGTCACCTTTCTTGGCCTTCAGAAAATAATTCTGATGCTAAATTAATGAACAGAACAGGCAAAAAAAAACCCAAAAAAACCCAACAACCCCAAAACAACAACAACAAAAACCCAAAACAGAACACTGTCAGGCTCCCTCTTCCCTCTGATTCCACACCTTTTTGTCTCTGTCTCGCTCTCTTCGTGTTGTGTCTGTGTGGAGGGTTAATTATTCTATTACTACCTCTTCCCTGGCATAAATGTGTCTGACACGCAACTGATGCTATCATATATTTTTCACATGTTTGTACTTGTTTGCTTGGAATATGGTATTTGGATTTTACTTGATATGTCCTTATGTGTTGTGTGTGTTTTGCCCTTTTTCTGTCTTTTTAAATCTCAATTTAATTCTCAATGACACATTCACCCTAGACAAATAAAGAATAATAACTATCACCTACTTTCGGCCCT
>NW_024583726.1:18941-20597 GCF_018398535.1 Haplochromis burtoni
AACGATTTAATTAGATAAATACAATATTATAGAAATAGTACAACAAGCCTTTAAATAAATCAGTCTTATTGCGATACAATGAGAAACTTACATGTCAAAATGAATGGAGCTATTGCACAATGAGGAGGTAAATGAGTTTCTGTCCTTGATGGGTTATCAAATGCATTGTTTGACAAAAACAAAACAACATAAACATGTAACCTGATGACCCAAATGTCTCTCAGTATATTTTTATGCTATACCTCCAAAGATTAAGATACTAATATTACTGACCTGATAGCAGCAGGATGAGCAGCAAAATGGTTTCTTCCATTCTTGGATTAATAGAAGGATTAATGGTAGATAACATACCTGACAACCCGTATTTTCATTTGTTGAGTGAAACTGACTTTTAAAGAGGTCTTTGTTTGCACTTTTCATAAATTTTACTGTCAAATAAGAAAACCCGGAGGTAGGAGTTATGGTAATAAATGTCTTTCATGGATGTTAGTAAATCATACTAATAGACTCGTTTAATTGTGCTAATCCTTCTAATATGAATTTATCTAAACTCTTGCATTTATGAGGGGAAAGAAAATGTACTGACAGAGACATCTCTTAATTCTTCATGTATTGGCTTCCCTTTATTGGCTCCCTTTAAAATCCTCCCCCTCATATAGAAGGTCTTAAGTGATGAGGTCTGGATTTAATCATGAATTATTATTAATCTCTGGCTTGATTTCACAGCATATCTTTTGTTCTGTCTTCCTCCTCTTATCCTAACTGCTCACATATGGCTGCCCCTCCCTAAACCTTGTTCTTGGCTTCTTCTTGTTGGTTCCTTTTCACCATCGCCAGGGGTCATATGATTGGTCATATGATTGTCGAGACTCTTCTGTATTATTGTATGGTTTTTACCTCGCAAGATAAAACAGCCTGAGGCAACTTTTGTTGTGTGTTAGGCATCACTCTCTGGAAATTCATAACTTTCGCTTTTGCCACTCCCATACCGCTTTGACTGGTGAAGAAACTAGGCAATAGTCCTTGGGTTGTATGTACAGTCTCTGAAATCTGAGCTACTGAAAGTTTTGACTCCTTCTTAAAGGTCACAGATATCTTGGTGGCCTTTCTCGATAATTTACCTCCTGCCCAGACCCTCAGTTTGTGAGCACAGTTAGCTACTCACTCTCACCAATAGGGATAAGAGGGATGACTTGCCCATCACTAGGGGAAAGGCCACGAAGGTAGTTAAACAACTTCTTTGTAGCCAGACACCTGGAATACACGAGATTTGTCTTAAGTTTCTAAAGACTCAGGATGGTGTATGATTGTCCTGGCTGTTCTCTGCAATATTGCTTGGTGATCAGGGGCAGTACCTTTGGAAAGGCAGAAGGGATGTTGATCCCCATCCTTAAGAAGGGGGAATGCACCTTAGAACACACATGCATCAACACTACAATGAGCGGGTGGAGGGAGGTTTGGAGTCTTCTCTCAGCCCCGTTCTCTGCAACCTGCTGGAGCGGGGGGGCTAGGAGGAGTTGGCCGTCCGAGTCGGGGTGGTCTGCCTCTCCCCACCGCAGGGAAAAGGGTAACACCACCTGGGTCTGGGTGCAGTTCCCCCCTCCAGGGGAAAGGGTACCTAGACCCGGTTTGTAGAGTACGCTTGGGGAGTGTGAT
>NW_024583726.1:21840-22710 GCF_018398535.1 Haplochromis burtoni
AAAAAAAAAAGAATAGAAAAAAAAAGAAGGGGGACCAGAAGGTGTGCTAAACATTATGTCCAGAGGAAAGCTGATTCATCCATTGTCAAGTTTATACCATTCAAAGGTTTATGCATGTTTTTTTGAAAACTAAAATGCTATAAATGATATGTTCCAAGACTTAAAGAAAAATAGGCCAGGTTACCAGAAGGTGACTCACTTCACCAACATGCATATCATTAGGAAAATCAAGTTATTAAAATAAGAAACAAATGCAGCTAAGATCATTCGAGGTTCTGTGAACAGGTAAAATAGCATTTCATAATGTTTATGATTCAAAGACGTTTGTTAACAAATAAACCAAGACGAAAGTGGGGCCTCTCCCAGAACTGATTATAGTTGGATTTTTGTTCATGTGACCTTACCTATGTTTCTTAAAAAACTAAAATTCTGTAAATCATATGTCTCAGGGCTTAAAGAAACATAGGTAAGGTTACCAGAAGGTGACTCACTTCACCAACATGCATATAATTAGGAAAATCAAGTTATTAAAATAGAAAATAAATGTAAATAGGCTTCTATAGGGTTCCAGGACCAGACAACATACAATGCCTATAAAAAGTATTCACCCCCATGAATGTTTAATGTTTATTGCTTTATTAAATGAAATCATGGTCATTATAGATTAGCTTTTTTTAAATAGACATATTAACTAAAAAAGCTTCTTTCATGTCAAAGTAAAAGCAGAGATTTAGAAGATAATATCTATAAATTAAAAATGTTTAATGTAAAATAAGCAGCTGGAAAAATATTCACCCAATTCAGGCTGCAGTCACAGCACTTTGTCATGATCAGTGTTGGGTAAGTTACTTTAAATTAGTAAATCATAAA
>NW_024583726.1:50630-52077 GCF_018398535.1 Haplochromis burtoni
TTTTCTTTTTTTTTACATTTGTGTTATTTGTGTTTGTGTCATTTGTGTTTTAACACATTTTGGAAAGTCTGTATTTCACATCACTGTGTGTTGTCAAACACAAACGTATTTAATCTGAATGAATGGAACAAAAACAGAAAAGAATGTCCAGCTAGAGATTCCACCACCTGGACTTTTAACCATGCAAAGAGATGAAAGAGGCAAAAACATACAGTTTTTTTGTTTAAACATATGTTGCATATGTTTAAGACAACAGAAAATAGAACTATAGTTTTTATGCTATTTATTTATCTCTTCTCTGTTGTTAAACTGCAACAACTACATGTAATGCAACAATGTACAACTAGTTTTCAACCCTCGGAAGCCAGGCCAAGTGATGGTTCCTGTTGGTTCCTTCGGGTGGCACTGTCACTTGGTGTTCACTCTTGCTGTGGTAGAGTATCACTTGCTGTTCCCGTTCCAACCCACAAGGTCCAAATTCGTAGGCTGCATCCTCCTGAGGACCCGGTCTTTGCGGTCTACATGGGCCGGATCCTCAGAAGGTCGGGTAAGCCGGAAGTAAACAGCTGTGAAACTGGACAGTCTAGCTTTCACCGCCGTCTCGGTGGAGTTTAATAAACTCAGCCATCTGCTCGTTGCTATATCAAATATAAAAGGACACTGGTGTAAATTCTCAACCATCTCACACTTCTATTTGAAATCAGTTTTCTGTTTGACGTTTATTCAGCGGTGTGAAAACCAAGGAGGAACCCATTGATAAAATGTTATGGTCCTGGGTCGGTGACCCAGTGTTTTTGGTTTTTGTACTTTTACTTTTGATTTCATCATGGTTTGTGACTGCTTGTGTTTTGGGTTTCTGTCCTAGTGTTTCTAGCTCCCTAGTTTCGTGGTACTTCCTGAGTCCTGATTATTAGGTTTTGTTAATTGTGTGCTCCCTCTGTTCTGTGTCATCCCTACCTTTGTATCCCCTCTAGTGTAGTCAGGTCTCTGTGTAAAGCCCGCATCTCTGAGTCTGTGTCTTCGCGTGTGTTTTGAGTTTCCTGTTTTATTGTGAAGGTCTGTTTATTATGCCAGTGTGTTCAGTTTGCGTTTCCCCTGTCTCCTCTTGTCGATCACAATCAGCTGTGCCTCCCTCCTGTGTGTAGTTTCCTCGTTCCCTTCTGTGTATTTATAGTGTGTGTTCACTCATGTTAGTTGCTAGTCCGTCTGTGTTTCTTCCCTGCGTTTTCTCCCGGAGTCGTCCATTCAGGTTTGTTTTGTTAGTCATTCCCAATTTAGGTTTTGCCTTGCTCGCCATATTTCTGTTTGTGCCACCTGTGTTAATAAAAGCTTGCTCACTTCCAAGCCGGTGCCTGCATCTGGATCCTGTCTCACACTCACTACACGTCTGCCCCCGCAGCCGTGACATAAAATTTAATTTTATCTAATCTAATAACTTTAATCTATT
>NW_024583727.1:0-3037 GCF_018398535.1 Haplochromis burtoni
TACAAATCTTTTTTACAAGTACAAAATATTTATGACCACATTTTGAGCCCATACAGGTGACTTATATGATGAAAGAGAGGGTCCACAGCAATGATAATTAGGGTTCCTTTAATCCAAAACATCTCCAGAAGTGAATTCGTTTGAGTATATGTATGTGTGTGTGGTTCTGTAAAATAACAGAAATTACAATTAGCAAACAATTAGAGTCAACCAAACTGGTCTAAATAATACAGAAAGGGTTGAACAGAAAGTCTAATTCGAAAATGACTAAACACCACCCCCTGGTGGACACAAATGGGCTGCTGCACAGGGATAGACTCCATCTTTACTTTGGGCAGCTCAGTTCACAAGGGTAGCACCATTTTGGTCAAATCAGCGTGAATATACAGTGTCTCGTGGCTACACAAACCGCTGGAAAACTCTATAAAAGCATGACACAATGTACATAGGCAAGTATATGATAAGTTACAACCATAGAACAAACAAATACAATGCACTTACTTATCATTCACGCACACGCACGACACATATTCAGTACAACAGCCCAGCTCCACCAGCGCTATCACGGTGAACCAGCGCAAACACAAACAAAGGATGGGAGGAATGTACCACCTTAGCAGTGGTTAGAGGGGTCCGTGGAACAGTCTATATGCACAAATCACATGGGTTTTATACAAGACTGCTTTTACTACCCCAGTCGGGTTGTTTGAGTTCGAGCGGATGCCGTTTGGTCTGTGCAATGCACCCACTACATTTCAACGGCTGATGCAGCACTGTTTGAGTGGACAGATTGCAGAGTCTTTATTGGTGTACTTGGATAACATTATCATTTATTCACCTGACTTTTCGTCTCATTTACAGCATTTAGATGAAGTGTTTCAGAGGCTGTGGCGTCATGGGTTGAAGTTACAGCCGAAAAAGTGCAAGTTCCTGCAAGAGGAGGTGAAATTTCTGGGGCATGTAGTGGATAAGTGTGGTGTAAGACCAGACCCTGATAAGATTTCTGCAGTGATGGATTGGCCGGTCCCTGATACCATCAGACAAGTCAGATCCTTTTTGGGCCTGGCTGGCTATTACAGACGTTTTGTGTCCGGCTTTGCTAAAATCGCACGCCCTTTAAATGCAATATTGACAGGGGTCCCTGTGAGCAAGAAAACAGACCGTCGCAAAGTGCAGTGGTCCCCAGAATGTGAAACAGCATTTGAGGCACTCAAAGCAGCTTTAACGCAAGCACCTGTTTTAGCATATGCAGATTACTCTCTTCCCTTTATTGTGTATACTGACAGCAGTGGTTGCAGGCTGGGAGCCATTTTGGCCCAGGTTCAAGAGGACCAAGAAAGGGTAATAGCGTACACCAGCAGAAGCTTACACCACACGGAACGGAATGATGCCAACTATAGTTCCTTTAAGTTGGAGCTGTTAGCCCTTAAGTGGGCAGTTACCGAAAAATTTAAAGGCTATCTGACTGGTGCACGATTCGTTGTGTATACTGATAATAACCCTGTGGCCCATTTACAGACTGCTCGCTTGGGCGCACTAGAACAACGTTGGGTTGCCCAGCTGGCCTCTTTCGACTGCGAGATGAAGTATCGGTCGGGTAAGAGCAATATTAATGCTGATGCCCTTTCTCGATTCCCCACTGTCCCAGCAGAGCACCTGGAGGGGGCTGGATCAGAGCGTGGAGTCACTTCAGCAGCCATTGAATTGACCTGTGAGGTAGAGGGGAGTGACTGGGCAGAAGCACAAGCTCGTGATCCGGATATTCAAGTAGTAAAGCAACTTCTGGAAGCCCAGGTCGCACCCACAAAGTTAGAACGTCAGACATTGTCACATGGTGTGCGACGACTCCTGCAGCAACAAAAAATACTTTTTATTAAAGACGGAATACTGTGCCGTAAAGTGTTGGATGAATATACCCAGGAGACTCGTTATCAAGTTGTGTGTCCTAGTTCCAGGTGCCATGAGGTGTGGCGGAAGGCTGCTGCTCATGCGGGGGTTCGAACCCTCTCTCGGATACGGCAGCGGTTCTACTGGGTTAACATGGAAGCGCAGGTACGTCAGTTTCATCTGGGTTGTGTCCCCTGTAGTCTACAAAAAGAGAGGGTAGAACCTAGGGCTCCACTGCACCCTATTTCAGTCTCATACCATTTGGAGGTTGTAGGCATGGATTTTCTGTCCTTAGGCCGGCCAACTGACACTTATCAAAACATACTTGTGGTTACTGATCTGTTTACACGGTTCACTTGGGCTATCCCTACAATAAACCAAACAGCAGAGACTACAGTAAAGGCTTTGTGGAAGTATGTGATACAGCCGTTCGGTTGCCCAGGCCGACTCCACTCCGACCGTGGGTCTAATTTCAAATCTGCATTAATGAAACAACTCTGTGATACCTATGGTATAACTAAAAGCCGCACGACACCTTACCACCCTGCAGGGAATGGTAGTGTAGAACGTTTCAATCAGACCCTATTGAACATGCTTCGCTCACTAGAATCAGTTAGACAGAGTCAGTGGGTAGGAAAGCTGCCAGAACTCATCCATGCTTATAACAATACTATCCATAGTTCCACAGGTTATGCGCCTGCCTATTTGATGTTTGGTCGACACTTGAGACTTCCTGTGGATGTGGCATTAGGCGTGCCCCCCAAGCAGGCGAGGCAGGATGTAAGTGAGTGGGTATATTCTCATCAACAGAAACTCTCCCTAGCTTACCGTTTGGCTGGGCAGAGGATGTATAGTGCGGCCTCCCAACACAAAAGCCAGTATGAGAAAAGAGGTTGTACCCTCCCATTGTTGCCCAGGGAGAGAGTCTGGGTATGTGACCGAAACCGACAGGGCAAAGGAAAACTGTGTTCCTGGTGGTCTCCTGAGCCGTATGTGGTGTTGGAACAGGTGGGAGATACGGGCTTAGTGTATAAGGTCAAACCAGAAAAGGGGGGTAATATACAAACTTTACATAGGAATACCTTAAAAGTGTGCATTGCTCCTCAAACAGACTTTACCCCTCCTACGGAGGAGTTAAGAGCTCTGCCCA
>NW_024583727.1:4394-9983 GCF_018398535.1 Haplochromis burtoni
GTCTGGTGGAAAGGTTACAAGGTTTAGCTGGTGAGGTGAGAGGTGAAACTGAGTGCATTTCAGGTTGACACATACACACACACACCCACACACAGTAGATAGGCTCATTTATAGGTGAAAGTTTAATTATATTTTTCTTGCTACTGCAAAATTGTGCCTGCAAAAGAACAGTTTGTTGCAGAATGTGTGCCTTATGTTCCAGACGATAAGCGAGCGTCCGGCAGCGACGGGAAGCACCTGCCATGGAGACGGAGACAATGTTCTTTTTTAACTGTGTCACAAGTTGTCAACAGAACATTTGTGGTTTTGAAACTTATGCATGTGATGACGCATGAGGGGCGTTATAAATTTCCCTGATGATATAAAACAACTGATTGTGTATTGTTCGAGTGAGATCGATGCTGTCTGCGTACAGTGTTCATCTCCCACACGTGTGTTCATTAAAATCATCGTTTGACTCCACCTGGCTGGATCAGTGTTGTTGCACTTTGGGGATAAATAAAGTCTCTCTGACTCTGACTCTGATTAGAAAGAAGGAACTTGACTTATTGATGAATGGAAAAGCCACTGTAGGTGTTTAGTGGTTAGATGCCAATTGACTCTGGGCAGAGCAGAACCCCAGCTGAGAAAGGGAGACTAGACACTGCTGGTGGAGTTGAGGGTGGCTTGAATGAAGCTTGAGTGCTGAGATTCGGAGATGGGGAGCAGGTGGATTGCACAAAGGAGTCTGCGAAGGAGAAAGACAGATGCAGATGAAATTTAAAGTACGAGGCATGAATGTTGATTGGCCTGGAGAAGGGCGGGAGAAGGTGATTGGACTAGACCGGTGATGACACCTTTTCTACTGTAACATTTACAACCACAAAGTTAGTTTCAGGTATGACATTAATACCATATAAAGTACTGTTGAAACACTATTATATACAGTAAATGCCTCCTGTAACTTGACTCTTATGGTTTTGGGAGGTGTTTGTTCATCTGTCTGTAAACCTGATAAACTGCATTCTGCCAAGGTAACAGCATTGGCATCATCTGCTTGCAGTCAGGTGAGATGTACAGGTTCCTTGTTTTTGAATCAGATACAACACAGACACACCTGAGCGAGGATGTCCAATCTCTTTCTCACACTTCTTTCCATCATTTTAAGGTGAAACAACAGTGACAGGTGAGTGAGAACAAACTCAGCAGGTTTTATTCCTGGGTATTTGTTTTTCTCATTTCTGACAAAATTAAAATTGCAGGGTACAAATGTTTATGTAATTAAAAGTGCTAATTTCAGAATCTTGTTAGTGTCAGAGTAACGTGTTCTCATTCTGAAGAGCACGTTAAAAGTAGGAATACTGCAACTGTGTCTTTTTACTTCAGCTAAGTGCTGTTGATTTTCAACAAATACAATTCACTTTCCTCCCTTAACATGTTTGTCCTTTTTAACTGGACATATGAGTGGTTCAGAGGTCAGACAAGTTTTTATCCAGCTATCATCATTATGGAAAGTAAATGAAGAAACACTTTCAGTCATGCGATCTGTCAACCAGTGGCTGAAGCTACATCATTAAGCCTTTTTCATGTTTCATTAATTTCCTTTGTGTGTGGATGAGTCGATCAGCCTCAGAAAGCTTTATTAATCTTTTCAGTGGAACAGACTATGGCAGGAGCAATGAAACAGAGCTCTGGGATTCGAAGTCTGTAGCCTCACCATCACTGAGTGAATGCAGTGAGCTGTGGTTTCAGGCTTAGCAGAGGGACCAACAACAGCTTAGACAAAGACTGCATTCCATTTAAGCAATTTTCTATTATTGTTCGTGCATGTTAATAATTTACTGGAACATGGAGATGAGTCATTGTCATGGTATTAATTCTACCTGTTCATTTCCTGTTGTGACAGCTGAAATTCTTCCAGAGTAAGAGTTGTGACATTAAGCTGGCGTAACAGCAACTGGTCAAAAGAACAGTCATATTGATAACAACACTAATAAACACATTTACTAAATGAACTACAGTGGAACCCCGACTTACGAAAGTAATCCGTTCCCGAGGTAAGTTGAAGCACCCATCACGCCTTTTGAGTGAGGCGATGCTGGCTGGAGACGAAGTTCTCAGTGGCGGAGGCTGAAGAAAGCATACGTATGCATGCATACAGCACCACCACGGGGAAAACTGGCATAATATTAGGGTGTAAAATTCTTGATTTTTTCATTCAAAGATTAATCAGGCTTTAAACATAAGGAGGTAGTGCAACAGACACTGAAGTGCATGTTAAAGACCAAAAAAAACATTATTTTTATTAACAAACATTTTTAATCCACCAACAGCCCTGGCATCTAAAAACAAGTGAAAAAGAACGGCAACAAAAAACAATGTACTATTATTCAGACATTTTTACACAATTATTAACACTTCAACTTTCTTTGTAATGTCTGCTTGTATTTTAAGAAGTATCACATCTGGGTAAAAATATTACCAATAACTCAAAATTAGAGGAATAAGTGTACATATGTGTCAGTTGTATGCATGCATACATATGCTGCATGTATATAACATTCTAAACATTCTAAACATTCTAAAACATTAAAACTAAAACTTACATATTTTTTAAACTTGTATTGTATAATTTTTTTAATTTTCTATTTTATAATTTTTTAAAATTTTATATTTTTGTGCATTTTTATGTTTTTTAACTAATCACTACTGCTACTTTCATCGCTTTTTTCACCTTCTAAGGCACACTTTCACCTGGTTGACTTGCTGCTAGCCTCTTTGTGAAAAGTCTATCTAACAACGTCTGTCTCTGTCTACTTTTCAAAATGGATATGAAGTGGGAGAGGCAGACGTCACTAAAATGCTCTATAGCACGAGCGGTAAAGTTCTTTTCAGGGTGATTTTTTTCGACAAAATCGGCCACCTTCTGAAAATCGCGGAGAATGTCCTTGATATCGCCCGATGGTATGACGGCCTCCTCCTCCTCGCTGAATTGTTGCTGTACTGATGAGTGCTGCATCGCTTCCAACTCTTGCAGCTCTGCCGTTGACAACTCCTCTTGATGTTTAAGCACAAGGTCGTTTATATTCTCCTCCTTGACCTCAAGTCCCAGGACGGTGCCAAAATTTACGATCTCCTCAACAAGGACTTCAGGTTGAGGTTCCCCCTCCTTCCCCTCAAAGCCTTCAAAATCTCAAGGGGCAACAGCATCAGGCCACAGCTTCCTCCAAGCAGAACTTAGCGTTCGACGACTCACCTCCCGCCATGCCAATGAAATCAACTTGAGGCATGCAACGATGTCGAAATGATTTTTCCAAAACTCCCTGAGGGTGTACCACATCTGCCAAAGTGCTGAAAACTCCTTCGTTGTACTTCCTGTTAGAGCATGCATCCATTGGACTACATTTTACATTATGACACAACACAATACCAGCTATATTTCTTAACAGATCCATTAGGATTTGTGGTACTACACTGTACTTTAAATATGCAAGGCATTAACAATTCATGATTGACATACTGAGTACATAACAGTAAAGTTCAGGAAACACATACTAGCTGTGTCTCTGCTATACTGCCTTGACTTGAAGTACTAATCGCATTTTGCCCTCCAGCTCTCTTCTAATAAATCATGTTCTGTAACTAATAATATTCATGTTATGAAAGTTAAATTATACTCAATGTTTTTTTTGAGAATTTAAATCTTGCAGATTAAAAATGTAAGTCAGTTGAACGATAAAAACCTTTTTGAGCAGTAATGCGCTCACAAAGTAATGTTCAAACACGCAAGACATGTGTCACCTGTACACCTTGAACAGTTATCTTTCAAGGTGCACACACAATAACTACAATTGTAGTTGTGAACCAAGAGATCAAGATCAGAACTAGTGATGGGAAGTTCGGCTCTTTTCAGAGAGACAACTCTTGTGGCACGACTCCCAAGGAAGAGCTGGCTCTTTTGGCTCTAATTTATTATCTTCAACAGCATAATATTTTAGCCTTACTTGGCAAATATGAATGCTTCGTGTGTTGATAAACCATTTTGTATTTAGTGTTTTTATGAGCAGCCTTATAACTGCCTAATTTTGTGTATTTCTTCCGTTTCAAAAGCAGGCATTCTTACTTAATTTTAATATTTTAATCAAATGTTTAATTTTAATTTGACACAAAAACAAATGAACAAAACTCTGTAAACAAATCCGCAGAGCAGGAACAGAACCAAACTCAGTAACCAAACAGTATGTCTGGAGAGCAGTTTCTCCTCTGAGTTATTATCTTTTCTGTTTTTGAGAAGACTCTTTCCGAAGGTGCAGCTGTAATGCATAGTCTCCCCTCCATCACCTTCACCAGGTGTGGAAAACTGTGACCTTGGCCTGCCACCAGCTCAGGGGGTCTTCTCCATGTTGGAGAGATAACATCTCATCTCTCAAGATAGCATTGCATCTCCAGTAGAGGATCAGCTCTTTGCAGCATCTCCTGTAGCTCTTTCGTCAAAGAGTCTCCACACAGCAGAAGTTTGTGGCTCCTCCTCCAGTTGGCCCTCTAATGATGGAGCTGGGTGGCTGCTGGGGGTGCATTTTGCTGCTGAGGCAGTTATTCTCTGAAGTGCTTCATCAACAGCTCTGTTGTCACTTAATTAAGGCTTTTTAAACCTGCGATCCAGTAATGCAGTTTCTGAGAGGGTAGTGTTGAACTCCATATGCAGAAATGTTTGGTCCATGGCTGAATAAAGAGGTGCAACCAATTCCAACCAATCATGCTGTGTGTGATGTATGTGGAAGGACAGTGGCAACACAATAAAACTTGTTTAAAAAAATTGGAAGCCGGCTCTCACTTGATGGAAGTTGGCTCTTAGAGTCGATGCTTTTGCACATGACACATCACTATTCAGAACTAATCTTATCTGTTCCACGGTCTAAATTTGGTAGGGACAGAGCCTTTCTGTGGCAAGTCCCAGACTCTGGAGTAGTCGGCCTCTAAATATTAGGTCTGCACAAATGCTGGAACATTTTCAGTCTTTACTGAAGACAAATTCTTTTGACTGGCTTTTAGCACACGTCGATGCACTTTTTGCAGCATGAGATGTTTGAAATGTGCAATACAAATAAACTTGACATTGACCTTGACAATAGCTACCGTAACTACAGTTATTGTGTTCCAGTGAGTCCTGTAGACTGACAGAGTTACAGAGTTTGTCTCTCAGCTGGTTCTTTGGATGCTTTTAACCCCAGTAAGGACTCAAGACTCTCAGTGTTGGTAGTGAAATTTGTTTCTTTGATAATTGTGTGTTTTTACAGTCCATTCCACCCCCCTCCTCGGCAGCGGCGCCACGGACTACACCTCCGTCACAGTGTTGTTCTGCGTTCATCTGCGACCCAGACTACAAATCTCTCTGTAAGTCTTTCAGACTGATAGATGTCAGTGACTTTGTTCCTCAGCTCTTTCTTTAGTTGGTTGTGTGATGTGCAGCTGTTTGAGATCTGCTCCACTTTGTTACACAGCCTGAAAGTTACATGTCTGGAAGTAGTCAGGCTTGGGTGTGACAGTGAAAGTCAGCTTTCAAAAAGTTGCGGTTAAGCACAGTTAACTTCAATTCAATTCAATTCAATT
>NW_024583727.1:37536-52073 GCF_018398535.1 Haplochromis burtoni
TCCGGAGAAATACATACAGGGAGACCGAGGGGAAACAACACAGACGAACCAGCAACTACCAGAACAGAAGACACAACTTAAATACACTCAGAGAACACAGGGAGATTACACACAGGTGGGGAACACAGGTGACACTGATAAACATAACGAGACAGGGCAGGAGTGAACACAACATGACGCATACTGACGAGAGACTGTCAAAGTAAAAAAGGAAGTACACAGAGGTTCAGACAGGAGGAGAGAGAGCACGCGGTCGTGAGTTCTCAGAATCGTCTCTTTGAGCAAAAAGAATGACAACATCACGGAACGTAAGTTTGGATAACATCATAGAAAGCTCACGGCTCTCCAACGGGAGATTAAGAGACCAGTGTTGGACTGTTAGAACAGCTCTGAATATCATATGAGTTGTTCTCACTAAAGTAAAAACCATCATCACTTCATGCGGAGACCCCTTCAGCGCCAGCTGCGGCCTTAAGGCTGGAGCTGAACAAAACGCCCTAAAAACGACTGTGTTTAGACTGTTCCCCCCATTCCATGCAAGGCCACCTGGGTTGGCTGGAAGACTGTTTACTTAGCCTGGCAGGGCGAAGGACACTGTCTCAGCTGAACTCTGGACACACACACACATACATATACTGATATGCAC
The DNA here is from genome assembly GCF_018398535.1 of Haplochromis burtoni. Taxonomy (NCBI): domain Eukaryota; kingdom Metazoa; phylum Chordata; class Actinopteri; order Cichliformes; family Cichlidae; genus Haplochromis; species Haplochromis burtoni. The sequence goes on from NW_024583727.1 coordinate 38,183, forward strand.
ATGAAAATCCTCTGCAGGTTAGGATAAACAGGTTAGTTTGATGCACTGTGATGGATTTAAAGTAAAGAACAGTGTGTGACTGGTGCAAAGTGGCTGTGGTTTCATGATCACAGTTAGCTTACATCAAGTGCAGCAGAGACTCATATGAATTTTAGCTGATGATGGTTGTATAGTGTATAATATAAAGACAGCATAAACAGTGTACTGTTAGTAGAGATTAAATCAGGCAGGACAACTCAGGAAACATTTGCTCACATCTGGTTGAATCCACATGTGTACATCCACAAAGAGCAGCAGGCCAGCTGATCACAGCCCGTACACTAAGAAAATCTGGTGAAGCTTTCAATAGAAATTATTGAGAGATATGATGATTTTCCCCACACTGAGACCCCCCCTCACCGCTCCTCCCCTGGCCACCTCCACGCCACCTCCACTTTAACCCCTGACTGTACAAATTTTCCCGTTTAGAGGTAGAGGTAAAGTCACCCTCTACAATGAAGGAAACAGAAAATAGAAATATATTTTTCTTTTCCTTCTGATTCATGAGAAACGTCCTCCAAAGAGCTGCTTTTACTTTCTTACTTTGAGTACATTTCAGAGCCAGTACTTTTTAATTTTACTTGGGTAAAGAGGTTGAATCAGTACTTCAAACTTTTACTGCAGTATTTTTAACAATAGTATCTGTACTTCTACTTTAGTACAGAATGTGTGTACTTTTGCCACCTCTGAATGCCTTTAAAAGCTTTAAAAATTATTTAAAGATAAATCTGTTAATATCTTATAATTATCCAGCTAATTTTGAGTCACCTGCATAAAGAAATTTATCATTAGAAAGAATCGTGCCATACACCTGCTGCTATGTCCAGTTCATCACTGTGTGAATATGCTGTCCTCCATCCTAATGTGCATTCTTCCACTGCTAAAAATAGTGCCTTAGAAACTGTTTTCTAAACATTTTAGACTTTTGTTTGATGGAAAGAACAGGCATAAGCTGTTAAACAAATATTCAACTCTTTTAAATAAAGCTGGGTGTGAGGTGTTTTTAATGATGTGAAATATGAATCACTGGGCTCAGAGCTGCAGGCAGGGGAGGAAACAGTGGACTGCTCCTTTAACGTGAATGTCACTGATGCTGATGAGTGGAGTTACTTTACCTTCAGCAGGTTTCTCGCTGGGGCAAACCATTCGTCTGTGGCAAAAATGACCTGAAAGAAAAAAATTGCTTTGCTAACACAAACAGCTTCAATGTGAAAACACAGAGAACTGAACAGAGTGATTAAACATTACACTAACAGAAACTGAGTGAACAGCTAGCTGGCCTCTTTTCTGAGCAGCAGGGGAGAAAATATTTAGACAGTTAATTGCCGTTAAAGTCAATGTACGCAGGAACTGTACAAAAAATTAGCATTAGACCTGTTTGTGATCATTTTATGTATTTTTGTGTTTTAAGCCAATTAAAACTCTTTTTGTGTTTTCTTCTATGTCTGTTGTCATATTACACTGAACGAATGTTAGGAGCCCTGATTTTATTCACAATTTATTAATTTACTATAAATTACATATTTTAATGAAAGATTACAAACTGCAATATAATTCATGTGTATTCATTGTGTCTTTCGTATATTATATTACTGACTTTACATTGTTTTCATATCAGGCTGTGGTTTCAAACAGTTGTAATGAGTGGAGTGAGTGAACCTGCCTACAGCAGCAGCGTGAACATACTCGTGGTGACTCACCTTCCCTCCGACCGTCTCACAGCCCAGATCGTTGAACTGCAGGAAGTCGGGCTCTGCACACGCCTTTCTTGCCGCCATCCTCTCCGCCATACTGACCTTTCCTTGACTTTCCACTAAGACAAGAACACAAAACTTGAAGCAGCCGCTGTCTGCCAACCTGCTTGCGCAGCCGCTGCCCACAGCATAAAGTTCAGCGTTTGCTCGGCCAGACAGCAGCTGTTTGCTCACACTGTCACTCATTTACCTGCATATCTACAGCTTTGTTAACTCACCTGAAACAGACACAGTTTGACCAGTGCAGTCAGTTTGGCCAACACAAACACACAACTACAGGTGAACAGAAACCTATAAAGACAAATTCCTACCTACAAAATCATGAGCAAAACACACTGCAGCAGTTCTCCAATCACACTGGAGCTGATAAAGTAAAGAGAGCTGACCCAGGAGTTTGTGGAAGTGCCTCCAGATCGGTGCTGGGGAAACCAAAGGACTGGTGGTGAACTTCCACAACGGTGATCAATCTTAAATATCTCATTACTAATTTTACATCCTCACTGCGCACGACTCCGGATACTGTAGCTCCTCTGAAAAAGAGACCCTCAAATCAGAAGTACTTGATAACCTATATCTGTAATCTATTGAAAAAAGCCCTCCATGAAGCTTGGGCATCTTACTAGTCAAGTCAAGTGGCTTTATTGACATTCCAACCATGTGCAGTGGTACAGTACGCAGTGAAGACAACATTCCTCCAAGACCATAGTGCTTCATATAACAGACATATAACAGGGCTAAACAGAAACCTAGGGTTGTTCCTCTTCAGCACTGTTTCTCTTCAGAACTTTAGGTTCTGTCAAGTCATGTTCTGTCAAGTCATATATTGTCCACCCAACCACAAAGACTGTAAAAACTGTTCGTCAAGGTGGCAAAGGGTTTAAATCTATTTTTGCTGACACTGTTTTTTCAGAGACTGTTCCTCTGCCTCTCTGTGCCCCCTGTTCTCAGGGTGACTGCGGTCCAGACATCCCCTGCACCTGTATCAGTTTCTCGAGTGAGGGGGACCGGGGGGCCGGTTGGTCCCTGCTCCGGTTTCCAGGCCAGCTGAGGCTCTGCTCTCTACACCTGTACCAGCTGGGGACAGCAGCTGCGCAGCCATTGCCAGTTCCTGTTCTGGCTCCCAGGGTGAGGGTGGCCATTAACCAGTTACCTCCTGCACCCATAACCACCCCTCGGGTGGGAGTGACTGGTGCCCAGTCGGCCCCGGCACCCATGCGGATCTCCAGGGTGAGGTCAACCAGGAAACAGCCCACCTCTGCACCAGTACCTGCTCCTCGGGTGGGAGCAGTTGGTGTCCAGCAGGTGCCTGCACCCATTCCGGCCGTTTCCTTTGTTTTCTTAGGAGAACAAGTAAAGCCACCTGCTAATCCACCACTTCATCCACCATTACAACAACCTCTACTTCTGACACTAGTTCAGTCGCTAGGTCAGTTACTAGCCCAGTCATCTGCTCAGACACCTGCTCAGACGTCTGGTCAGCCAGAAGTCTGCACCTTCTGGTCCTGCATCTGTTCCAGCTGGGGCCTCTAGAGAGCCGCGCCAGCCATCTCCTCCCGCTGGCGGCTCTGAAGAGTCCGTCCAGCTGTCCACGGTTTTGACGCCATCTGCTGGCGACTCTCTGCAGTGTCTACCCAGCTGACTCTGGGGAGTCTGCCCAGCTGTTGTCTGCCTCTGCTGATGACTCTGGAGAGTCTGTCCAGCCATCAGCTCCACCAACTACTCAACCATCAGATCAGTCATCTGTGGCAGCCACGATACCATCAGATCCACCATCTGCAATAGCCACGATGCCGGCCATCCAACCGCCTGTGGCTGCTACGCCGCCATCTGGTCTTGTGTGTCTGGCCCTGTGCCTTCTGGTCCTGCTCATCCATGGCCTGCACGGCCTGCTTGTCCACGTCCAGCACTACACTGTTGCCAGCCACTTTCCAGGCCATTGGCTGAGCATCTTTGTTGTCATTCAACGCCCTCTTAACTATGTTGCCACCCCCGTTTCCCACACGGTGGGCATCTTCACCTGCTGCTGCTTTCCTCACGGCCAGCACCCTGGACTGTCTCATCACTGCCGCTGCCTCCGCAGTCGGCCTTCAGAACTGCTCCGTTGCCACCACTGGCTCTGCGGTCAGCCTCCTGAACTGTGTCCGCTTTCTGCACAGTTGGCACCCTTTATTGTATAGGCCTGGATTCCTGTAATGTCGACAGACAGTGGCACTTGTAGGTTGCTTTGCTTTCACTCTTCTGTCCAGTTCATCCCAAACCAGCTTGATGGGGTTTAAATCTGGAGACTGTGCTGGCCACTCCATGTTTTCAAGGTTACCATCTTGCTCTTTTTTTCCTGGGGTATCCTGGCATAGCTTGGACTTATGTTTTGGGTCATAATCTTGAAACCCTGACCAACTAGGTGCATACAAGAGGGTATTGCATGGCACTGCAGAATGCTGTAGTAGCTATTTTGGTTCAGGCTCTGGATACAGCAAACCAGCCCCAGACCATCACACATCCTCCTCTATGTTTGACTGTTGATCCAACAAACCTACTCGATGGCGTGCAAAGATCCTGCATGAACCAAAGATTTCAAATTTGGATTCATCATTTCAAATTTGGATTCATCAGTCCATGATACCTTCTTCCAGTCTCCAGTAGTCCAGTGGTGGTGTTTCACGGCCCAGGCAAGCCTCTTTGTCTTATTCTGATGTTTTAGCAATGGCTTTCCTGTCAAACCTGCAGCTCGAAGTCTTCTCTTAACAGTTGAAACTGAGAGTTACTTACTATGACCACTATTAAACTGTGCTTGAAGCTGTTGTCTTGCGTGCCGCCTATCACGCAAGCTGTTAACTTTCAGTAACTTGTCCTGTGATTCAGTTGTGGCTTTGTTTCTGAGTGCCTTTTGATAGTGAAGGAAACTGTACTCACTGACACCTGGACTTTCTTTTCAATTTCTCTGTAGGAGAGACCTACACCTATTTTATAGAGCTATTTTTAAGTGCTATGATGGCCTGTCTGTCTTCCATTGTTAATTGCTTTTTTCTCCCCATTTTTGTAGCAACACACAACTGATGCTCACAAGGGTATGGCACCACAGTGTGTTCCAGCACTGCTTTTATGCAGACAGAGGGGGTGGTATGTAATCCAGAAAAGTTGGAACACCTGTAGGATTTAGTAGCTCCAGCTTTCAAGTCTTGATCAACTTCCATTGTTGCAGAGCAGCTTTAAATTGTTAACCCATGTTGTGTTCTCTGAAAAAGGCCTTTTTGTTTAGTTCTGAAATGTAAATAATTTTTCACTTTTGGGTAACCTTTTTCTAACCTCTGGCAGTTCACCACTTACCTTTGTACCATTTGAACTATTCATTGGACGTGAACAACTTGACTTGCAATAAATAACTGGAAAAACTTGGGGTGTTCTAAAACTTTTGACTGATAGTGTATGTAATTTTTTTTTAAAAACCCTCTCATCACTGCAGGTGGTCTATCCTTCAAGCTGAAGGAATATAATATATATAAAAGCTTGCTCTACTTCTTAGGCACCTTCTTGATTGCCCCTTCCTGCAGCTCCAATCATTGGCTAACTTCCTTCCATGCTACTTTGACCTTGGCCTCTAGTCTCCTTCGCCATGGAAGGTACTGCTCCTTGTGGCTGTTTATCTTGTAGTCAAGCATCTCACTGATCACTGCTGATCGGTGATCAGTGAAAAACATTAATACATGACATCTCACAAGTCAGGTTATATGGTCATTTATTGTACATGTTGCCATGTTGACATCTTGGCAAATTAAAGCAGAAATAATAAAAACTTTCTTTTAAAAAAATTCTGAGTAAAAGATTGCAGAAAATGAAAATGATGTTGGTGACTGAAGAACAGAACAGTGAAAATATGGGGAAGCTTTCTTTTTTCTTTTTCTTTGTCCTGAAGTGGTATGCACTTTCAAATGCAACTTTGCAACCTGTGTTCATTTGTAGCCAAGTTTAAATGGATAATAACCTTTGACAGAAGAAGAAATATTTTCAAGGGTAAGGACTACTAAGAAAATGAACTTGATGAACGTAAGGAAATGCATTGTCTTTACATGTATGCAGTTGCCATTGACTGGTTTTAGGATTTAAGGGTAGGGGAAGAGTTTGGTTCACATCTACCCTTTTTTTTAATGTAATTTTGACCTACACCCTAATAAGATCTGATAAAGGAAGAACTATACATGCATTTAAGAGACTTTATTTGAAAGGTAATATTTTCTAGTACTGAAAACATGGCAAAAATGCAATCTTATTCTAATCCTAGTAGGACAAACAATGGATGTATGGAAGCAGATTATTATGTTCTTTAGAATCATTTGCCATATTCTATACTTTAAGTTAGGAGTTGAAAAACTGCCATTTAAGTTTGATAATCCATGTAGTATGTTTTACTGCATTCTAGAAGGCAGTTGGCCAAAAAGAGCAGTAATCCTCAGAGCCAAACTAGCAATATATAAAAACTTTCAAATCACATCTCTTACTGTATATTACAGCAGAAAGGAAATGTAATGTGTTGTTTGCTTATCCAGAAATCTTGCTAGAACTTGTTCTGAAATCCCATATCATATTTTCATTGTGGATATTTCTCAGATACAGACTGATGTATGCAATTATTTGTCCTATACTGAACACAGGGACACAGAGGAGTCAATTGACAGCATCAAAGACTCGACGCCCAACCCAAACACAAAACCAAACCCAGCATACAGAGGTTCAGTGAATGTGGTTTCAAAGGTGTGGATTTGGATCAGTTTGTCAGAGGAGGCTCTGTAGAAGGACAGAGTGCCAGCAGGATAATCCACATACACTGCTACTCTGTTAGAGACCGAAGAGGGAGGGACTGATCTGATTTTGTTATCATGGCAGACGGAAAAGCCACCATCAGAGCATCGCAGACACCACGACTGATCATTCATTCCAAACTTGCAGTCTTCACTGTTTCCTTTCCGTTTTATTCCTCTGTAACTTACGGCTATGTCAACTTCTCCTCTCCACTCCACCTCCCAGTAACAGCGACCAGTCAGGCGATTACTGCACAACAGCTGCTCCCTACGGTCAAATCTGTCTGGGTGATTGGGATAAGTCTGCTCCTTCTCTCCTACCAGCATTACTTTTCTGTCATTTTCAGAAAGTTTCAGCTTTCTGTGTGCTGTGTTTCTGTCCAGTGTAAGTTCACAGGCATCTGCCAGAAGAAAGAAGACACAGCTTTAAAATAAATGACATAAAGAATATTCAAATACAAGGTTTCAAAATATCATAAATTCCTATTAACAAAGTACATGCTTACATTTTCTCAGACCGGGTTTTAACCTTTGCTCTCCACAGTTTTCCACCCTGGGGAAAAAAACAACCCAGTTAGCTGATATGTTGTCTTTCATTATGAAAAGTGGAAGAGATACTCTAAAATATAAGCTAATGTAGGACTATTAGCAGCCACCAACCAATCAACCACACATGCTCTCAAAACTTTAACTGAAAATGCTAACTTTTTTTCCAGCTTCACTGACAGTGTTAAATCTATAACAGTATTGTGGAGAAGGGCTAAATAGTGTAAATTAGACTTAATACATGTTGTCAAGTTTCAGAAGGGCTTAAATGCATGCTTGTTAAAATACATAAAAGGGCAAAGAGCCTCCATGGCAAGTATTTTTTTTAATTATTATAGTTTTTTACAAAAATCATCGGTGTCTTCATGAATCATACTTCAGAATGTCCAATTTCCAGAGTGGATTTTTCAGTCCAGTGGACAGCAGTCCCACTCCTGAATCTCCTGGATGATTGTAGCTTAGGTCTAGCTTTCTAAGATGGGAGGGGTTAGATCCCAGAGCTGCAGCCAGAGAAGCACAGCCGTCATATCTGATTAGACAACCTGAGAGGCTGAAATTATTAAAAGAAATTGTATTTAAAACAGTGTTATAGGTAAGTTTAAGACATTGGTTGGGATATACAAAAGAATCTGCAGGACACAGTCTTTAGAAAAAGAGAAGTAAACATCTGATTTCTTACCTAAGAGTTTCAAGTTTACAGTGTGGGCTCTCCAGTCCAGCTAACAACCCTCTTACGCCAGAATCCTGCAAGTCATTGTTACTCAGATCCAGCTCTCTCAGGCTACAGGACTCAGAGCAGAGAACTGTGGACAGGGCTTCACTGCTTCTCCACGACAGTTTGCACACAGCCATCCTTTAGAGTTAAGGTTGGAGATGTGTTTTAAACACACTTCATATTCGGTGTTACTGAATTACCTTTCTGGTTGGACAAATCTAGATCACTGCAAATGTTAATACAAAAACACAAAAATGCCACCACCATAAATTAATTAAGAAATTATGTCCCAATTCTATTTAATAGAAATTAATTTGGCAATTTAAGCATTACTGTTGCCAAATTTGAAGTGTAATACTTTGCAATTGATTTCTAACCTGAGAATTTCCAGTTTACAGTGTGCACTCTTCAGTCCCACAGATAGCTGTAGCATTCCTGAATCCTGCAGGTCATTGTTACTCAGGTCCAGCTCTTTCAGACTAGAAAATTGGAGAATTGAGGAAAGATCTTTCCAGCTTCCCCCTGACAGGTGACAACCACCTAGCCTAAGCAGGAAATAGTAAATACAAATGTTTAATGTCTTCAGTTATGTTATTATATTATATATATCATGTCATCCACTTACAGAGCTCTGTTGGAGGCTTTGACCACTGGGAGTAGCCTTAGAAGAGCTTCTTCTGAAGCAGAGTATTTCTTCAAGTCAAATATGTCCAGATCTTTATCTGATGACAGTAAGATGAAGACCAGAGCTGACCACTGAGCAGAAGACAGTTTATCTGTAGAGAGACTTCCTGAACTCAGGAACTGTTGAATCTCCTCCACTAGAGAACAATCATTCAGTTCATTCAGACAGTGGAACAGATTGATGTTTTGCTCAGTAGCCTCATTATCGCTGATCTTTTTCTTTATATACTTGGCTGTTTTCTGATTGCACTCTGAACCTACTGTTTTCTGGAGTCCTCTTAAGAGATTCTGACTGTTCAGCAGTGATAGCCCAAGGAGGAAGCGGAGGAACAAGTCCAGGTGTCCATTTGGACTCTGTAAGGCCTTGTCCACAGCAATCTGATGAAGGAGTTTTAGACTAGATTTGTTTTTAAAGACCTTAGGCTTCTTAGAAGCCATTTGATCTTCCAGCATGTTGACCCCAGAGTTGCTGAATGTAAGATGGACATGAAGAGCAGCCAGAAACTCCTGAACACTCAGATGGATAAAGCAGAACACCTTGTCCTGGTACAGTCCTCTCTCCTCTTTAAAGATCTGTGTGAACACTCCTGAGTACACTGAGGCTGCCCTGATATCAATGCCACACTCTGTCAGGTCTGATTCATAGAAGATCAGGTTTCCTTTCTGCAGCTGATCAAAAGCCAGTTCTCCCAGACACTCGATCATCTTCCTGCTCTCTGGACTCCAGTGCTGATCTGTTTCAGCTCCCTCGTCATACTTGACCTTCTTCATTTTGGCCTGAACCACCAGGAAGTGAATGTACATCTCAGTCAGGGTCTTGGGCAGCTGTCCCCCCTCTCTAGTTTTCAGCACATCTTCCAGAACTGTAGCAGTGATCCAGCAGAAGACTGGGATGTGGCACATGATGTGGAGGCTTCGTGATTTCTTGATGTGGGAGATAATCCTGTTGGCCTGCTCCCTTTCTTTGAATCTCTTTCTGAAGTACTCTTCCTTCTGTGGGTCAGTGAACCCTCTTACCTCTGTCACCCTGTGAACACACTGGGAAAGAATCTGATTGGCTGCTGCTGGTCTTGTGGTTATCCAGAGGCGAGCAGAAGGAAGCAGCTTTCCCCTGATGAGATTTGTCAGTAGCACATCCACTGAGGTGGACTTTCTAGGGTCAGTGATGATTTTAGTTTTGTGGAAGTCCAGAGGAAGTCGACACTCATCCAGACCATCAAAGATGAACACAACCTGGAAGTCTTCAAAGCTGCAGATTCCTGCTTCTTTGGTTTCAGTAAAGAAGTGATGAACAAGTTCCACCAAGCTGAACTTTTCCTCTTTCAGCACATTCAGCTCTCTGAAAGTGAATGGAAACATGAATTGGATGTCCTGGTTGGCTTTGTCTTCAGCCCAGTCCAGAGTGAACTTCTGTGTTAGGACTGTTTTCCCAATGCCAGCCACTCCCTTTGTCAGCACTGTTCTGATTTGCTTGTCTTTAACAGGTGAGGCTTTAAAGATGTCTTCTTGTCTGATTGTTGCTTCTGGTCTGTCTGGTTTCCTGGATGCTGTTTCAATCTGTCTGACCTCATGTTCATCACTGACCTCTGCAGTCCCTCCCTCTGTGACGTAGAGCTCTGTGTAGATCTGATTCAGAAGGGTTGGGTTTCCTGCTTTAGCGATCCCCTCAAACACACACTCGAATTTCGTCTTTAGGCTAGACTTCAGCTTAAATTGACACACAGTATTATGAGTTCCTGAATAAAAAACAAAGAGAAATTAAAACCTGTTAAATCTCACGAACACGAAAAGCTCAACACCAAGTAGCTTAACAAATATGCAGCTACTGAAAATCCCGTAAACACAATGTGTTTAAACAAGTACGTGCACCAGGTTGAAAGGCAGCCTGTCCTTGTAGCACACATATTTTTCTAGTGTATTTAACACCATTCAAGCCTGCATTTTGAGACACAAACTCAAAATGGGAGTTCATTCCACCTTCACTTCGTAGATACATAACCAGCCAAAGGGACGACCACAGTTAAACTATGAGGCTGTGTTTCTGAGTGAGTGGTGAGCACCATTTAATTCAGGGCACTGTTCTGGCTGTTTCCCCCAACAATGGGGTGAGACTGACATAATGGCCTTTAAGGCCTGCAACAAAAATCACTAACACGGTCGAGCTGGAGGTGTTAGAGAAGGCGTTTATTACAGCAAAAATGCCTGACAAAACATACCATCACCCATCTTAAATACCAATACTGTGCTGAGAATGTGGCTGGATTTGAAAGTGAAGTTAATACAAAAAGAGGCATCTAAAAAACCAGAGTGTCAATCGTGTATTGGCGGCTTTGCGCTGTCACTCTGTCACTTTGGGGCAGAAACTTGAAAAATATGTATACAGTGAGGTAAGTAGTAGAATATTGGACCTGTAAGGCACCCAGGTGACTCCCAGGACCCATGGAGTCACCAAGAATCACCTTCCTTGCTCTTCCACTGGCAACAGAAAAGATCATTTACCATTTTGGGAAACTAAGGCTTCCTAAGGCATCCACAGAAGAAAAGGGTAGTGCTGCTCTCCATGTTGGAAGGTTAAACATTCCAAGGAGAATGAGCGCTTTCCTTGCCTTAGCGACATTATTGACAGACATGTTATAACAGATGCTGACATAACAGCAGAAACAAGTGACCTTCCCAGCAGATGAGGATCATATGAGATAACTTTACCACCAAGATAAATGTCAGAATTGTGACCACCACAGGTTCAAAGCCTACCCTGTACAAGGCAGTAGGTAAGTGACATCACATCGACATTACTGAAATACTCGTACTGCTCTGGAGATGGTCGGCCAGCTCCTTTTCTTTCATTCTTCTCAAGAAGTAAAGTGTGATTTTCAGAAATGATTCTCTGCTGCTCCTCCTCTCCTCCACATCTTCACCATCCTCTCTCTCACTCTCCAATCCGACTGAGTCATCTGGGCTCAGAATCCTCTGAAATTTTTTCAGCTCATCCTTCACAAAACTGATGATGCTCTTCTCGAGTTTCTGGAACAGAAATATTAATGCATGTAGCCTGAAGGTTGTTCCAACCAGAATACCTATCACTGATGACAATAAGTGCAGTGGATGCACATTTACACACAGTGAAGATGGAGTCGAGGTCTTTTTGATTCTGCTGGGCATGCTGAACTCTAGAGAGACACATAAAATATTTATGTTTATTTTAGTTATCATGTGAGTTGCTTAAGGATAACAGGTTCAAAATAAAGCTTTTACAGGACTCTGTGCAGTCCAGTAAAAACGTAAATAACTCCTCCAACCTTCCACCCCCTCACTGTTTGTCTGATAGATAGTGAAAAGTATCCCACATAAAGCCGGCTGTATTTTGTTGAGAGCAGTTTTACTTTTGCTAAAGAGCTGTGAGAATAAAAATCTACATCATAGCTCTTTATTAGCAATGCGTTCGATTTTAGACTAATAGAAAGATAATGCTGATGCAAACAGGAACATATTTCAGTTAGATAACATGCTTTATGAACTAGATTAGTATTAGTTAGTACAAGTATATTAATCCTCCTGCTGTAATGGCTGCACCAATCTTAAAAAAAATTTAAGGTACTTTCTCAGATACATCTGCACACTTTCAGCTCCTACCCCGGATCATCAGGCCTCTGTTCATGTTTAAAGTCAACATGTGGACCCTTGGACTGCTCACTCTGCATGGACACACTGCTGGATACAGAAGAGTGCTGCTGCCATTGTCTGATCTTCCTACAATCACAGGAGGATATTTCAGTTAGCCAGCACACTGTGTGAGCCACAGTGATAAAATACAAATAATACAAAGCACCATGCTAGAGATAATCATAAATGAATAAAAATAATAAGCCATGTTAAAATCCTTGATTAGACCAGCATGTTGTAAATGCAATGCTAAAACTTAATATACCGTATTGTTTCATGTTTTTTGGACTATAAGGCGCACTTAAAATCCTTTAATTTTCTCAAAAATCAATAGTGTGCCTTATAATCTGGTGCCCCTTGTGTATGAATTCTGGTTGTGCTTTCTGACCTCGAAACTTCGGTAAGCTACGAAGCCACACCGCTTGTCAATGCTCCGATTATCGGAGCATTACGGCCAAGGGTGTAGATTTGGTTTTGGCATTGGTGGGGACGGATGATTCAACCTTTGAACCCTGCCCTGTTTCTTTTTTTTCCCTTTGTCTTTGCTTCTTGATAAAAAAAAAAAAGAAGGAGAAATATACTTGCCCTCATATGCAGTTCTACATGCTTTTAAACCATTTAAAATCACAATTCATAGTTTTACATTTGAATTATATAATGTTAAATTACTATTAAACAAATGACTGACTAAGTATTTTAGGCTTTAGTTTACTTCAGCCATATTCCATATAAATCAGGTATCATACAAACATAAAAATAGCTTCAAATACAGTCATGACAATAAAAGAATATGACTTTAAGGACTTAACAACATTAGTTCAGTTATAGTACACCAACATCTGAATGACCTGGTGGTTTTTGTCCATAAAACTACTTATCTAAGATGACCACAAAATATCTCTCAGCAAAATTATGCAACATTTTAGTTACTATTGCCCCGATCAAATCAGTGAGCTGGGATTTTTTATTCTAAGCATGAACTACTGTTACAGCAACAGACATGGACTACATGTCCCACACAACAACTCAATGTCCACTATGTGAAGGAGCCAAACACATGCCTTCTCCTCTTGTTAACTGAGATAAACTGCTGGCATGTTTGTTTTACATATGCTGTCCAGTGTCTCCTGGTGGACATGGCATACAGCAGCATTATTTAATCTCATTTGAGTCATTGTTGACCTTACCCATCTTTTTAGTCTTCTGAGAGCACTGAAGCTTCTTTCAGCCTCAGTACATGCGTTTTATCCTCAGATTACAATTATTATTCTGTGCTTGATGTGCCTCACCTTTGGCCCTGGCTCTTCCCCTCTGACTGCACAAGGACATATTGCTACCTGATAAAATAACACATTGATTTGTGCCACATAAAAAGTGAGACATGTCAATTCAGATTCTTTGTCAAATATACACTAATGAATCAGTTTACATCAGCAGCCTAACAACTGTCATGATAATAAATACTAGTTAATCTATAGCACCAAATCATCAGTTACCTGTGACCTCGCCTCTTCACCTCTGTCTGAGCTACAACATGGCAGAGCTGCCTCTGTCACCTGATGAATAACAGTGAGACATTCCACATACAGGGAGTGCAGAATTATTAGGCAAGTTGTATATTTGAGGAATAATTTTATTATTGAACAACAACCATGTTCTCAATGAACCCAAAAAACTCATTAATATCAAAGCTG
>NW_024583728.1:0-7491 GCF_018398535.1 Haplochromis burtoni
CTGGGACGAGGGCGATATCTGAGAATTGCCTCATTTTTTCCTTCTAGAAAAACCTCTCTTTGTTTCATTTAAGGAAATTTGCAGAAAACCTGATTGATTATCACATGTGAGTCAGACAAGACAGTGTGATGCTCGATTTAGGCTTCATGGACATGTGTGTCATCAACATAAGGATGAAGATGTACCCCACATTTCCTAAAAATGTGACTAAAGGCTAAAAGATAATAATAAATAGAAGGTGACCAAAGAGAGACCCCTGCGATCTGGGCAGGCTCGCAAACTTTACATACTGATCACTACCAGGCAAGGCATTTTAACGTATATAATGACAGATTTTAATTGTTATTAAGCTGAGAAGAAATCTGTACAGCAACTGTTTTGTCAAGGATTTTTGAAGGAAAAGATAAATTAGCAATTGGACAGTTGGAGTTATCACAGCTCTTTCAAGAGTTAGAGAGAAAAGCCAGAGATTAGGGAATAGTGAATACTATCAGTTATTAAAGGAGAGAGAGGATAAGCAGGCTTTTTGCACCTGACTGGAAAGTGTGTCAAGGCCAGAAAGTTTAGATTTCTTCATAAATCCAAATATTTCTTCAGTAGTTGGCAGAGTGAAACTAGAAGGACGATCAAACAGTGTGCCTTATTTTGAATTCTATAGAGCTGATGGTGAATATTACCATCTTAGTATTATTAAGTTTGGCTTCAAACTTTCCTTTTTGCTAGGGCTGGATCAGGTGACCCTGAATCCTCGTTTAGTTATGCTGCAATAGACGTAGGCTGCCGGGGGATTCCCATGATGCACTGGGTGTTTCTTCTTCACTCACTATGTGTTAACAGACCTCTCTGCACTGAATCATATCTCTTATTAACCTCTGTCTCTCTTCCACAGCATGTCTTTATCCTGTCTTCCTTCTCTCACCCCAAACAATCTCAGCAGATGGCCCCGCCCCTCCCTGAGCCTGGTTCTGCTGGAGATTTCTTCCTGTTAAAAGGGAGTTTTTCCTTCCCACTGTCACCAAAGTGCTTGTTCATAGGGGGTCATATGATTGTTCGTTTTTTCTCTGTATGTATTATTGTACGATCTACTGTACAATATAAAGTGCCTTGAGGCGACTGCGGTTGTGATTTGTTGCTGTATAAATAAAATTGAATTGAATTGAATTGAAAATTGAAAAGTGCCATACAAACATTAGATTGCTCAGTGCAGTAAAACTGAGGTGGAAAGGTGGCCAAAGAATTTGGTTTACAGTACAAAAGAGTTGCCTTTACTACACCTGATTAATGTTGGAGAGGATTCAGATTTGGCTGCAGATGGAGCATCCTTATAGTGACACATCTGTTGGTTATACGGACTCTTATGAACAGCGAGACCAGTCTTTCTGCAAAGGCGTTCCAAGCGACGACCTTTACCTTTAAGTTGGGGTAACTCTGGGGTGAACCAGGGAGCAAGTCTGTGTAGTCCATCACTGTAGTGAGACAAAGGTTCATCAGGAGTAGATGCATTGTCTCTACTGGGAAGACTGGCATAACTGCCTTCTCCCATGGAACTTACAATGTTTTTAATATTATAGAGTGAAAAGAGTTGAACTTAGATAATATTAACTGGACTTCAAAGGTTACCATCTCCTGATTTGATGCTGACAGTTCTGAGGAGTAACGCCAGAGAAAATCAACACTCTGCTGACCAAAGACATGAGGAGAAATCCCTCATAAGAGTATTAGTGACATTGTCCACATGTATATTAAAGTCACCCAGCAAAATAACATGACAGGACACAGAACAACAAAAAACCTCGTTTAGCTTGGGAGGGAAACACACTGTAGCAAATACAGTGAGAGTAGGCCCACTGATCTGTAAGACAGTGAATCGAATGAAACATACTGAGGCATGGTTTTAGATGATACTTTCATTTCTCCTTGTAGACCCTTACTGGTAAGTGAACCAGTGAAATAGCCTGACGGAGAGTTTGTTTGACATCAGCTGTCTGTCCAGATCTTCATGAAGGTTGAAGAATTGATTGTATTGGATTTTGATGTTAGATGTTAGTTCCATTGAGATCCCCAGTGAGTGTATTTCTGACAGGATGACATGGTAAAGTGCTTTACACTATATTCAGTCATTCACACACACATTCACACACTGGTGATGGTGTAGCCACAGCTGCCCTGGGGCAAACATGGGTTTAGTATCTTGCCCAAGGATATTTGGCAAGCCTGGGATTGAACCACCAACCTTCTGATTAGTGGCTGACCTGCTCTGCCACCTGAGCTACAGCCACCCAACATGAAATATCCAGGTGATGATACAGTGATGGAGAAGCTCAGCTGCTGTATAATGACTTACCAGTGATACTGGGTGGAACATGGAAACCAGTCCAAGCTCCAAACAAGCTCTACGGGAACTTTTTGCCAATCCACATTACATAGAAGTTGGGGAAGGCAGAGAAACAACAAAAGAGATAAGACAGAGTGTTGCTGACTTTAAATCTGCTAAGTTCTCTTTGTTAAGAAATAATCATTTAATAATTGCAGAGTGTGCGCTCGATTGTTTTGGCTTCTTTGTTTGAAAAAAAAAAGGCAGGATAAAACTGCAAAAACACATCACAGAAAGTTATACATTGATCTGACTAACCCTGCACCCAGCCAAAGAAGGAGGAGCTCCAACACGCTCCTCTGTCCAGAAACTCAAAGCTTCAGCTCCATCAGTGGACTTCCTATATGACTGAGGTCTGTCTGAGATGAAACTACCATAACATTAGAGATGGTTCATTTCTCAAGAGGAGCTTCTACCCCCAAGCCATCCATTCAGATTTTACATTTGAAAATTCCAGATTGACTATTTTATTTAATCGGTTTAATGTACATAATTCACTTACTGCACATAATATTCACTGATGTATATAAAGTTCTCTCTCTTTTTGCATAGTCGAAGAGCGTGTCAATGAGTATGTTGTACTCGTATAACTATGCACGTGACAAATAAAGCATCTTGAATCTTTGGTTTTGACGCCAACCTGGATGCATGTTGGTTAAGCTCTGGTCAGAGAGTTAATGGCCTACTCTCCAAAGATCTATCCATTGTGTACTCTGAACACAAAAGGAATAGTAGACCTAAGTGCAGACATCCAGCAATGATTCTCCAGTATTAACAGTTGGACAGCACAAAGACTTGATATGATCCACACCTACTGGCTGAAGAAGCTAACAGCAGTTACTCATGTGGACTGGCTAACATGTGGCAGAACAATCCTGATCATGGGAGAGGGTTATTGCAAGGCTCTGACAGTTTTTATAGAGAAGATATTGGAGGAAAGAGGGTTAACGTAAATGGGTGGTTCACCAAATCTGAGAATAATTTGCTTAGGAATCTTTTTTTCTTCATATCGCTCAGAGTGTCATATTGTAATAAAGCTTAATAACCTCTGTGACTACACTTCACATATTTGCTGTTTCCACCCTAGACTGACTTTTCAGACTGCGGGCGCTCATTTTCTCTTTCCTGATTTTTTTTTGTTTGTGCTGATTTTTGGTAGTCAGTCAACATCACCAGGGGAAACAAGGCAGATTGATAACTTTCAATAGCCACAAATGGAATGCAAATGGCCTCTGAAATCATATTAAAGTCACTGACGGGTGTGAGTGATGCCAGAAAAAAAGAGCTTGATTTGCCTGTCACAGTGTCACCTTCGGGCCCTTTCAGTTGCTGTATTAATGGGGATAGATGTATATATGAGATGACAGGGAGTGTTGGAGGAAGGGGAGAGGGAGAAAGCAAAACAGCACTGCAGGGCATGGGGAGGAAAGGGAGAAAATGTGAGGCACTGGCTGGGGACTGATTGATAATGAACGCCAAAATGGAAAGATGGCAAGTGAAGAGAGAAGAGCAGTTGCAGAGGTCTAACATGTCATGTTAACAAGTTGAAGTGAAGTTCAGAAAAAAGGCACGACTGTTCGCACTCAGGGCAGACTTCATTAGCTCATATTCCCCTCCTTACCCTCTACGGCATGCTAGCCTGTAACCGACAGCTTTCTCCTCTTCTTAGAGAGGCAAAACCCAACAGAGCCGGAGATGAAATCACAGAGGAAGGTGGTGGGTGATAGGAGGGAAGGGGGGCATGGAAATTAGGTCAAGGATGACAGTACCTCTTGAACACTGAGTTGGGAGTGAAAGTAGGACCTGGATTAAAGTCAGAGAGCTTTGTGTGGATTCTCCAACGTACCTTGAATCACCTTGCAGGCAGCAATGAATCACCGCAGTGCAGTCAATTTGACTTACAAATCAAACGATGGAAGCTGTGTTTGCTTTTCTGATGTTTTCTCCTTTGATAGTGATGGACACGCTCTGCTGCTATCCAGCCTGCAGGCCACAATCAAACCAGATGAACTCAGATCTATTTAAAAAGCCACAACTCTCAAAATTTTAAATTTGAATTCTGCCCAGAAACACAAACACAGAGATCATAGAAATGATAATATATAGAAGATAATGATTCAGTTGGTGCCTGATAAACACCTCTCATTTTTCATTGTTACCACCTTGTCATACAGTGAATCTTCTATTTGATCGCATCTACTCCACATGTGCTAAAATCTACAACAATTACCTTTTTTGGACCATTTGAGGGCAGCAGAAGCAAGTTCACTACGGACAATGCTATCGCTTTTTTGACTTTTTTTGTCATTGACAACTTACAAAATGTCATAATGTACCTTTCCACCCAATTTGGTTTGTTTTTAACATGCTTTAAGGTAACATGTTAATTAATGTAACTATTTATTCGGTTACAAACATAAATGCATATATCTTCATGAAATCTATGGGTGGGTAGGGGTGTAAGTTTATCAGCCAGGAGACTATGATTTGGATTTGAACTTCTAGGTTTTGCGATTTGTCTTTATCCACCCACTTTTTATCATCGATTGTATTCACTGACCTGGTTTAACACTTAACTTAGTTTGGTTTAGAAAACACCATAGTATCAGGATGATGTTTCCATGACGTTTCCACCTCCATGTTTGACAGTGGGGACGGTGTTCTCTGAGTCATATGCAGCATCCTTCCTCCTCCAAACAGCGAGTTGAATTGATGCCAAAGAGCTGGATTTTGGTCTCATTTGACCACAACGCTTTCACAAAGTCCTCCTCTCAGTCATTGAGATGTTCAGTGACAAACTTCAAACCAGCCTGTACACATAAACCATATTGAGGATTGCACATTAACATATGTTATTGTGAAAACTGTTGTTGGAACCATACTGAATGTAACCAGATAAACATTTTATATAGTGAGAGAGCGTATGCTAACAGCTAACAAACAGACATTATAATTCATCACACACTGAGAATAGCAGAGAAATCAGCAGCACAGCTAATGGCTAATTAATATTGTGCTGAACACAGTCCAAAAGATTCAATAAGCGACATCCGTGTCTACTGTCTGTCTGCTGTTTACTATCATAGCTAAGTGGCTAACAAAGGTAAACAGAAGTGTATCACTATCCCTGCTAATGAATGTTATCTTGTTTCAGGATGCATAATACCTGCCGTTATCCAAAGACACATCTGCTCACCTGAGTCTTTTGCTCGTTTCTCCTCTTCTTTTCTCTGTTGTCCAAACCGAGGACCTGATGGCTTTGACCTTTTCTTGTCCTTCTTCCATCGGTCAGTTTGCACTCCAGTATCAACACCCAACCCCACAACATAAACCATAAACCTTATATGAAAAATCATTAATACATAACGAGCTTGGACTGACAACATTACGAATGAAATGTGCACTATTTGGAAGCAGCCCGCCTTTGGACAGGTTGTGTGTGAGACTTCAGCAGCAGCACTGAGGGCCCTCGGCTCACTTTTCACGTATATGTGTGCCATAGAATTTAGAAAACACAGTGCAAATTTTTAATGCAATCGACCCATCTGGAGCACAGAACAGACAAACTGTGGACAAACTGCCCAAATGCGTTGACATTTCAGGGATTTTGAGTTCTTCTGCGCTCCAAATGGATTAATCATGATGACGGCGTTAACATTGACAGCCCAGCTTGTTGGTTTTTATTTTGTTTTATTTTGCTAGGTGGTTATTAGATGCTGCTTCAGCCAGTCAGAGAAACCCCTCTCCTCCCTGTGCAGCAAGCAGCAGGCGCACCTCGCAAACGCGTCTTTACTCCCCATTAATGGGTGATAGAAAACCAATTGGTGCCCATGCAATCCCCAAAATGTGCTGGCATGATGTCGGGGCAGCATGGGTGCCAGCAACTTTTTTTCTTGCCAATGCCACGATGCCGCCCTGGCAACCGACCATGTCACCCATATCAAAAACCGCTACTGGGCCTGTACATGTGCTTCAGCCTTTCAGGCTTGATTTCAGTCCTTTACGGCGTAGTGTTTTACCAACTGTTTTCTTAGCAACTATTGTCCCACCTGCTGTGAGATCATTGACAACTTCCTCCACTAGGTGAGATCTTGCGTGGAGCTGCAGACTGAGGGAGATGTTTCTTCCAGCCTTGTGTCTTGTCCTTAAAATGCTTGGAGAGCTGTTTGGTCTTGGCCATGGTGCTCAGTTTGGAATCTGGATAGACCGACTGATTCTATAGAAAGATGTCTTTTATACAGGTAATGAGTTGAGAAGGCTCCCGGTGTCAGCTCGTTACCTCTATAAAATACCTGGGAGTGATAGGGGATCAAATACACACTTTATTAAAGTGAAATGAAAAATGAAACAGTGGCACTGACCATGTTAAATGTTTTAATGTAAATGTAGCAGCTTTCTAACACTGGGTTTCCAGTAGTGGGTACTCATCAGATACTTGGTGAAATAAATCAGCCTTCGGTTGTTGTTCACATGTCAAAAATCTGTCTGTGGTTTCAGACAGAATTTTGTTGACCGAGCAGAGATGCTGTACCAACTCATACTGGGAAACACCAGAGTGATGTTAAAGTGTCAGGTTTCTGACGTTCTGAGTTTTAGATCGTGGCTGGAAAGTAGCAGCCGTGTCAGAAGATATTAGTTTGAAAATGTGTGTGAAACCACATGATAGCTCTTTACAGCTATGCCTGTTTTAATGCATTGACCATCCTTGTACAGCAGGTACTTTTTCAGAAGATCGTGATGCCACTGTGAAGATGATAATTGATGCATGAATGCATTCCCAGTGACTGAGCACCAAAACTGAATCGTCTCCTCTGTGACGCCAAGTGAATGTTTATGCCAAAACTGGAAAAAGGACAAAGTGATCACCTTAAAACCTCTGGTCACTGCTGTTGCCAGCATGGAAGCATAAACGGACACTAAATTGCAATTGACTCAGTCATTCAATTAATTAGAATTGTATTTATATAGCACCAAATCACAACAGCAGCTACCTCCAGGTGCCCGATACTGTAAGGAAAATACCCCAACAATAATACAGAGAAGCCACCACATCGTGGCTGCATGCCAATCAAGAAAGTAACTGGTCGTTAAGTGATGACGTGACGAATCCTACTTCC
>NW_024583728.1:42830-52022 GCF_018398535.1 Haplochromis burtoni
CTGTTAAAAGGGAGTTTTTCCTTCCCACTGTCGCCAAAGTGCTTGCTCATAGGGGGTCATATGATTGTTGGGTTTTTCTCTGTATGTATTATTGTACGATCTACCTTACAATACAAAGCGCCTTGAGGCGACTGTTGTTATGCTTTGGTGCTGTATAAATAAAATGGAATTGAAATAAGACTGAATTGAAAAATCGAATGGAATTGACTAGAAGACAGTCTTTTGCATGAGTCTGATGAACTGATGAAAAGCTAATGTGCTCGTGAGCAGAAGTGGAAGCCATACACATAACACACCCTCACACTTGAAGGAGGGGCGAGGGGGTAATCAGGCAAGAAAGGAGGGAATCAGCAGAGGTGGAGCCCTGAATGCACCCCTGACAGCATAATGCTAACACATGCCCACAAACAGCTCGCCACTTCTATTCACTTGACTCTATTCTGGTGCTTCAGTTTCATTCATGTTCGTTTCTTGTGACAGGTTTGAAAGATTACCTCTGATGGCTAAGTGTTTGACATTTAAGTAAAGAATGTTTGTTTTCTCCAGACTGAACCTGTTTTAGGCAGAAACTGATCCGAGGCCGCATCAACAATCAGTGCAAGCAAAGCAAAGTTTGCTCAAATTATTCCTGCAATATGGAAGTAAAGATACAGACTTGGAAATGTTTGCTTTAAGCATTAACCTTTACACAGCTACGTGAAAGAAACAGCATGTGACAGACTCACACGTCCGTCCTGCGGTACAGACCCCGTCACTCTGTAATCCTTTCCACGTGCTTTTGTTTGTGACATTTTTCAAACATGTACACTTTAAATCAAACTTTAATCACAAGAGTCATCAATAGAAAAACAGCCGTCACAGCCTCACTTTCAACATCTGATGGTGACAGAAGTGACATCGACAGCACTAATATATTTACACAACACCTATTAGACCACTTGATTTGATCTATTGTTTCTGCAGGACCAAAAAAGAACAAAGACTCTCATGGGTTTCATTCTCTTTATGAATCTGTGAGGAAAAAATACTTCAGGACACATTGTCCTCAAAGGCAAAATAAAGTTGGGCAAATATAAAGTGCCAATGATTTTCAATAGTAAAGTAAGGTCATCCGTGTTTAATTTAGACTCCTATAGGAATATGGAAAATCTATGATGCGCATAATCGCTTTCTCTGGTCTGACGTGGTGGGCCCAGCTCTGCCCATTGATCACAGTGGCCTGGCGTCCTCTAAAAACACAGACATTAAAGTATCTGATAAAGCAGCGGGAGGACAGAGATTATCTCTGAGAGACGGATAAATCTGTGCCTTTGTCTGATTCGTTTGGCCAGGTGACGGCTGCATCAGTACAAAGACAGAAGAGGACTAATTATGAGACGATCCGATGAGTTACGTCCACTGACTGTGACTGACAGGCTACGTTAGGAAACACAAAACTATGAAGGTGTTTTTTCCTCTTTCGTATATTCCAGCAGTGAGCCTGAGCTGTCTGTTAAATGAATATATCATTTTTGTACTTTTGAGTCATAATAAGATAAATGGATGTAGAAGTATTATGATAAAGATGTCTCACACCATCCTTCTCTCCTCTCTGCCCTAAAGACCACACACACAGCATCCATGACAGCGTAGACTTTATGATCTGATGTGATCTATCCATCATTCAGCTGAAACACTGCCAGCTTTTCTCAGCATGCCAACACCCCCTATTGCTCCGCTCGCTTCTATACTTAGATTGATACATTTTGTCTGAAGCTGAAAATATTACATCTGCTTCAGTATTGTGGACTTGGAGTTTACTTGATTATTCAGTACTTAGTGCGATTATCAACTTTGCTGATAACCTGGAAATTGCACACCTGAAATAAGGCTCATTAAAATGCACCTACTTTGATTCTTATCAGTCCATTAAATGGCTGCTATAAGCTGTAATCACTCACATAGATATGGCTAGTAGGCATCCTCCTGTCCCTAATAGAAGGTCAGCCAATATGTTACCGTCTATTCTGATTAATGATGAAGAGTAATCCAGATTTAAATGTACTAGCAGGTTTGTCACTCGTAATCTCCAAAGTTTGTTCAATCTGTAAGAGTTAAGAGAGTTTGGAAATGTTCGGTGCATATTGTGGTTTGTTACAGTAAGTTTAACATACTGCTGCAGAGGCCACAGCACTCGGTGTCACTGTCAAGGCTGTTAATGCAAAATGCTGCTGAATTACACAGTTATGAACTAAAGTTTTTGCTTTTCTTTTTGCAAAGCCACATGGTGAGTGACAACTAAAGATGGAGCACTGCTATAGTCTTATATATATATAAAAGCTGACGTTATTGCAGTGGTTTGTGCAACAATTACAGAGGCTGCAGGAGCGCAGGCTGTGTGTCTGGAGTGACAGACTCTGGCAACGTGAGAAACAACACAGTGAGCCGGGGAGCACCCAGCCATTAAATGGCTGTGATGGCTCACTGAGCTGCTGCCAAAACAAACCACACAGAAAATGACCAGAATGCATCTGGGGGCGAGGAGATGCTTTCACGAACAGAGTAAGGGCAGGGTTTTAGGTAGCGGGGGCAATGGGGGCTTGTAACAGTGGAAAAATGAGACTCTGTGCTGGCCAGAGGCCAGGAAACACAGACGAGGACGGAGAGACAACACCGTGGGGTCGACGATAGCCGTGGCGTGGAATTTCACGTTTACTGTTCCACCCGTGCACATTGGGAAAACCAGGCGATAAACATTTGTGGCTTCTAGCAGAGACAGGGGAAAGCTTTTTCTCCAACAGCAAATAAAGATGCAACATTTGTGGGTCCATCGCTTTGTGGCTGGCAGCCAGGGGCATCGATGCAGCTTGTTAGGAGACTGTAGGAGAGTGGCAGCCAAAAGTCTGCCTGTGTTTGCCCAGCTAATATGGAGGAGGTTAGAAGCCAGGGAGGGTTCATTACCACAGCCATCACTGTGGCTCTGTCTGTGCCAACAGAGCTGGAGGACGCGGCGGAGCACACAACAAATGTTCCTGCTGCAGCACAGAGAGCTGCACAGAGGATGGATCGCTGGACTCACTATCCCAGTATAATTTCATTCAAGGTAAATGCAAATGAATGCTGTCCAGTTATCAAAAGCACTTAGCTAACATGATTCATTGTTTGATGTCAAACCACCAGCACTGTAGCTCAGACAAACCATACTGGTGAAAACAGTAATACATCTGTTTGACACAGTGTTTCAAATCTTGTTATAAATCTGTATGTTTAGTTGAAACGAATATGAGTCCTAATTTAAGAGGCATCTTATTAAACAAGGGAAATGATGTGCAGTTATTGGGTTCTCCCGTACAGTAAGAAACCAGAAATACTTGATGTGCTTTGTCTGGAAGCTGCTTCTGCAAAATGCCAGGAAGCTGGGACCAGTTGGGCCCGTATCTGAACATTTTTAGTGAGGAAACAAAAGGAAAACTATTTTGCCGACTGCTTAAATTTCTCTTCTTTGTTACACGGACTTAATCAGACCCCATTTCACCTTGAAGACCTCATAGTACTGTCTACCAAAGGCCTTTGCTCCACATATGTATAATTGTTAAGAAAGGGGCAGTGACCCCCCCCCCCAGATAGAGTGAGTGGCTCCAGCAGATCCCGGGAACAACACTGGAGATCTCTGTCCAGAAGAGCACAGTCCTAGGAACAGCTGAGATCCTGCGCAGGACCCTCAAGCTCCCAGAAAAACAAAGAGTGCCCTTTTGTCTAAGCTTCATACTCGGAGAGCAATTTCGGGTTAGTATCTTGCCCAAGGATATTTGGCATGCAGACTAGGGGAAGCCGGGAATCGAACCACCAACCTTCCGATCAGTAGATGACCTGCTCTACCACCTGAGCTACAGCCACCCATGTGGGTGTGGGTTTAGATCCACAGACTTCTGTCCACACAGTGATGTTAACGGGCTGAGGGTAGATCTGCTTCTCCTGTGTGCACACTCAGCTACCCCAGTGATGAGCCTGACCACTGCTGAGTCATCTGTGAACTTTACAGTGGAATTTCTTGGGTGGGTGTGGGTGCAGTCATGTGTGTAGTGGGTGTACAGTCGCTGAGCCAGTGCTGAGGCTGAGTGTTAAGGAGGAGTGGGGCCTGCTTCCCTTCTAGAAGAGCCCCACTGTATCATGGGTTATTTTGTTGTAGTCTGCTGCAAATATTTGTATAATTGTATTGATGAGGACTGACTCGTTGGCTCTTTAGCTCGTTGGTTCTCCGTCTTTTTTTCTGGTTAGTTTTGCTTAAAACTGCCAGATTGTCTTTCTGCACATACCAGAGGTTGTTTTAAATGGTAAATGGCCTGCATTTGTATAGCGCTTTACTCAGTCCCTAAGGACCCCAAAGCGCTTTACACTACATTCAGTCATTCACACACTGGTGATGGCAGCTACGTTGTAGCCACAGCTGCCCTGCGGAGCACTGACAGAGGCGAGGCTGCCGGACACTGGCGCCACCGGGCCCTCTGACCACCACCAGTAGGCAAACATGGGTTTAGTATCTTGCCCAAGGATATTTGGCATGCAGCCAGGAGGCAGCCTGGGATCGAACCACCGACCTTCAGATTAGTGGCTGACCTGCTCTGCCACCTGAGCCACCCCCATATGAGAGGATTTCTCGTAATTAGGCTACTAATTATTTTACAGCTTAAGCATCACTTCAGTATAATTTGTGTTGCTTTCTGCAGACTGAAACAGCTGCTGAATATCAACACTGAGCTCATAATCACCATATTTTAATCTAAACTTTAAATTCCACAGTCACATCAGTGAGCTGTCCTTTATGGCTGCTGTTTAGATCACTTAACTCCAGCACAATGTAGCCAATAAAAGCTTTGCCAGCCATGATCGCTACATATTCCTTCTTGTGATGAATGTGACCCAGACTGACCAACACTCCCAGGTAATCCACTGGACACCAAATTCTCTTTATATCAACCATTTAATCCCCTTTCTCCAGAGTCTTTATGAACACAGATCTTGAGAGAGATGTGTGTTGGTATCTGTGTGGCCCACCTGTGCTCATTCGAAGTCCTTAGACCCTTGTCAGGTTCTAGTAATCCCCGGTACCACATTGCCTTGGAGGCTGTCACTGATCTAGGACCCTATCATGACTACAGTGCCACACTAAGCATTGTAAATTTCTTACAGCAGGGCCACTTTGCAGCTCTTTCCGAGGTCTACCAGGGATCGTGTGTCTTTTGTGGCACTCTCATACACACATCGGTGTGTGTGCGGTATTTGTGTGATAGCAGCAGGCTCCTGACCTCTCTCATCACTTCCTACAATCCGGCTCAGCTTATTGCACAATAATCCATCTTCACTCCTGTTTTCGTTTTGTGACTCTGTTCTACTTTCAGACAAATCAGTATGATTTTGATAAACTCAGTGCTTATGTGGCCACCAGCAGGTTTGGGTAGCATTCCTGGAAGGCACCTTAAATGTTGTGACGGTGTCATATTTGGAGCTATAATAATTTGTGAGATTCCCCTTTTGGTGACACTGCAGCGACTGGATAACAGAAGCTCTCATCACCCACATTGTTAAAGCTGGCTGGGCTATGGGCTCACTTAGCAATGCACGAACAATATGCATGGAGAGATTCACTCAGAGGTTTTGCTGAGAGACATCAAAAACAATAACACAACAACTAGCAAGACACAATCATGAGTATGGTGATTGTTACTGAATGTTGTTATTTGTATAGCACAATATTACATGACTGAATTTTCCATGTTTAATGGAAAAAAGTTCTTTTCCACATTTGACATGACATCTTTTTTCCTGTCTCACAAATATTTCGAATTGATCAAAAACCACACACTTAAAAATTGTGTTATGCAGATGAATTTAACTTTTGTTAAATGAACATAATTTATTCATGAGTTCAGCTAAGTCACCATTTCACCGTTGATACTGAAAGTGTTTCGTGATACACTTGTCTTCTCACTTCTGCTCCCAGGCTGCTCACCTGTCCGTTTATTACCTGCTCAGAGCCGGATTATGCAGTTCTGTGAAAAACACACCAAGAAACCTTTCAGCAGTTTCTCAGATGGGACAGACTTCAGCTCACAGACGAAGAAAACTATTTTTGTCATTTTATGAAAATGATCAAAGCCTGATGCTCTGCTGACAAATGAACTGCTTTTTTAATCAGGACAGCCTTCAGCTGAGCTAACATGATTAATTTACCACATGATAAAAGCACTAGATAACACAACCACATAGATATCACCTTGAAAGCTATGATTTATTGCTGAATCCAGTTACTGAACAATGACATTTCTGAACAATTTTACAATATTTCATGTATAAATCAGTTTTTCATTGAAGAACATGTCTTTTTTGACAATCATTCCTTCATACAGTCAAAGTAGGAGACTCACAGCCTTGTTTTTCTATATTATGATACTTCTTGGTGGCAGGATTGACGTCACAGACTGGACCTAATGTGAAATAGATGGACGGGGGCAGACAGTCAAAAGCTCCTGCAATCTTTGATATGTTATGATCCAAACACAGTTGGTTTATATCATTGCACATTAGGAAGGCTGAAAAACCAACAAAAACCCAACAGAAAGTATCAGGTAGTGGCCAAAGGAACAATCTGGTGCTTTATTCAAAAGAATGAATGATCTGACCAGGTCAGCAGAAGAGTGCAAGATAACAGAATTATGTCTCCAGAGACGCATCAGTGTCGAGCTCTTCAGTCGAGACGCCTGGATGTAAATAGAAATGGTGTAAATCAGCCTGAAAAACAACAAGGACACATTAGAAGCGTTCATAGTTGTAACTCCAAAATTAACTGAGTACTTAATGTAATAATTAATCATAATAATCATGGTAATAAAAACAAATGCAGTACAAATATGATAGAAAGAGAAAAGTATGGAGAAGGAGGGGAAGAAACCACCTGAAGAACACCACATCTGTCAAATGTAGTGGAAGCGATGTTATGGCACGCACATCTGTGGTATCTGGGCCAATAGCTTTTGTTGATAATGTGACTGCTGATAGAAGTGGCAGAGTGAGCTGTGAAGGGGTAGACTCTGCTCAGACTCAGCCACACGTTGCAAAACTGAACTGACAAAGCTTCACAGTGCAAATGGATAATGACCCAAATCAAAGTGCAAAAGCACCCAAAGAGCTTCTCCAGGAAAATAAATTGGATATTCTTCAGTGGCTGAGTCAGTCAAATGATTTGAAGCCAGTAGAGCAGCTTTTCAAAACTGAACACAAAGACCCACAAACAAGAGGAAACACATCATTGATGGCATCCATGGGTTCTTGACCTCAGGCAGACATCCACTGCAGGTTTTCTGTCAAGAATCAAAATCCTTGTGATTAATATTATTTCAGTTTGTGAGCCTCTGAGAATGGGGGAATGAGATTTAAAACGATTTAAAAATTAAAGATGAACGTCTATGCCTCAGTCGGATATTGATTACCTGATTTAAAATCCATGGTGGTGTTGAACTGAGGCAACACCAACAAATTACCAGCCTAGCTGTAAATGAACAACCTCCGACAGGGTACAGTTCTGTGAAATGTGGGCGTCAGCGATAAACTAATCGTGCCAATGCTGTTACGCACATGTGAAAGTGGAAGTCTTTCCAGGTATCACTGAAAATATGACATTTGAATGGCTGATGGGGACTCGTGCAGCTTGGGAAAATCTTTTTTTGGAGTTGTCTATTCGTGGTTAGGGCTACCAGGCCATCTCTCAGACAGACTGGAAGCCAGGAGGGGGCGTGTTTCCACAGCTGGTGTGACAGTCAAACATGGTGTTGTGGAGCTTACATGTTTGGACCCCATCTGTGATCTAAACTAAGACCAGCATGCTAGTTTTCAAACAAAGACACAGAGAAGATGCTCACTCTCGTGTAGAGGGCTGGACACTGGACCAGCGAGCGGTTTGTGGAGGGACGACTGACAAGCCAGCAATCAGAGGGGGAAGGTCAGAGGCAAAGCAGCAGAGCCAATGTTGCTCGTTGTGGTGGAACAGAGGCCAAAGGACCATGTTTCAGCTTACCAGAGTGTGTGCCTATATATGCCCATGTGTGTACTCTTGCAGGCTTAACCACCACCGCGAAAGCCTGTTTGCGTCCATACGGCAGGGAGAAAGAAACAGACAGTCTCTCCCCACAAACTACCACGTGCCCCACATCCAAGCTGTTTGAGCTGCCCAGCCAACAGAGTCACGGGCAGCGTCTGTTTGTGTGCAGGGACGCAGCCTTGAGCTCTGTACACTGAATAAACTCCTGAAACACTCAAAGACTCATAAAACTCAGTTAATGCTCTAAAATGAATTATTACCTCCAAATATCTGCCTCAGCTTCAAAGATATCAGATCCACATCTATTTAGTTTTAAAGAGACTGTGAAACTTTGGAAACTAGAAGCTTCTACTATAATGCTGTTGGGGAGAGGACAGGTTTAAACCTCACTGACAGGATGGGTGTTAACAACTTGGTCTATAGTTTGTATTGTGTGGAAATGCGAGGCTGAAGACGGGACGTGTGAGGGAAAAATGGATGTAGGAAAAATAAGAGTGGACATTCACCGGCACTCAGCAGGAATCTGTTTCTCCACCTGCTCCGTGCACATGATGCTTACAAACCTCCCCTTTATCTCACCCTCGTGTTTATTACATATGTGGCTCTGTTCACCTGTCTGTGCATGCACCTGTGTCTGGTAACCTCAGGCTTGCAAAGCCTCCAGATGGATCAGCAGCATCTCTCTAGTTCAATCCCCAGGTTTCTGTGGGGAAGCAGTGCCTGGGGCCTTGCTAACACCCTCCCCCCTCCCCTCTCACCCAAAAACCTACCTGCCTCACTTACTCATTACTAATGCACTAGTTACGGTTGCACATTTAAGCAAGCAACAATGATCGAAACTAACACACGTTCCAACATTTTCCTAATTTCCTGGTTTTTACTAACTTTGATTACCGAATGTTTCCCTGTGAAATCAAAGGTCCAAACCAAATCATTCAATCCAGTTGTCCACGTACAATTGATCTGATGAAGCAGCGATCGTTTGAGTCTTCACACATTAGAACTCAGCAACCTCAGACTGGGCTATCCTCACAGTTTTCACTCCAAGCCAGTCGGTTGTGACGGGCATAATCCATTGAAAAGTGTCACATAGTGCTTAAATAGTGCACATGTGACAT
>NW_024583729.1:0-4008 GCF_018398535.1 Haplochromis burtoni
GCACAGTTGTAAATTCCCACAGTGTGCGCTATGTGCTTCGAATATTGTGTGTAGTTTTTGTTTTATACAGTTGTCAGCCAGGCATCTAACTATGAAAAAATTACACTCCAAAAGACCCCGGGCTTCTGAAAAAACAACCCGGGCTTAAGCCCAGTAAGCCACCCCCCCGCTCCCCCACTGGTTTACAGCAACCACATTTCACATCCATAAGCCACGGCATCAACTCAATACTTAAGATGAGGCAACTCATCTGCAGTCTTGTCCAGGAAATATGCACAAAGACAGTGATGCATGTGGGATGGGGTGGCTATAGCTTAGGAGATAGAGCAGGTCATCCACTAATTGGACCAGGCTGGTGGCTTGATCAATGGCTGCTCCATTCTGCATGCCAAAGTATCCTTGGAAAAAATACTGAAGCCCAAGTTGCTTGTGTGTGAATGTTAGATAGAAGACACTTAGGCATGGAAAAAAAGTGCTTATATAAATGGGTGAATGAGACATGTTGTATAAAGGGCTTTGAGTGCTCCACTAGAGTAGAAAAGTACTACATAAGCACTAGTCCATTTACCATTTCTACCTGAGGTTAGAGGAAGATGCTCAGATCGGCCTTAGTCATAATAATGTAGTTAAGGCTTTGCCCACCTGTCTGATGACATCTCAGTTGGCCATACCATAAAGCCAATCCACAGAACTTTCGTCTTCTTTGTGCAAAGTTTTTTTTCCATTTTTCCTCATGCCATTTTCATGGCTTCCTATTTTGCCATCGTCATATTTAGATCTTTCTGTGTCAACACAAAGATAGTTATGTCATCTTCAAAACTGAGGTCTACAAGATATGTAGCTGCTCTCCAAGACAATCCTACACAATCCTAGTTGGCTGACCTTCTCATAAAAAAATTGATGGCAAAGAAGAATAGAAAAGCTGAGGGGACACAACCCTGATGTTGTCCAGGCTCAGTCTCAAAGAAATCTGTGCTCCCCTTATCCGTGCAGATGTAGCAGTGGGAGTGATGGTAAAGTAAGTAAAACATGTTAACTGTTCAGTGTAGACCACTGAAGCAGTGTACGTTAGTGAAAGCTTTAACTAAACTGATAAAGTTAACTGAGAGATAATTGATAATCATTCATAAAGATCAGTCAGCTTGTTTTTCTCATAATTGCTTTTCAACTATTCAGTGGCAGCAATGCAACAGAGCCATGCAGAGGAGTTTTCCAGAGACAAAAAGTGTGATTCTGTGCCAGTTATCACAATGTTTTAGGTTAACTATGATGATACCTCTGTATCACTCATCCAGTACTGTAGTTGTATCACAAGACGCATGTAGCATTTTGGTGAGAACACCAGCTAGCTGTTGTCTGCCATACTTCAATTCAGGGGAATTTTTTTCCAAACTGGTAGCCTTTCAACATGTAAGAAGATGAACAAAATATAATGTTTACATTTTAAATAAATTGTCTGCCACCACTGTGTCAATTATTTTAATGTGATTTTTAATAAAGACATTAATATTTAAGTACATGGGATAATGTAATCTTTCTACTATTGGTATTGTGAGGTCTCTACTTGGATATAACAAGATGTTAAGTCACTGTTGCCTTCCTGTCGGCTCAGGCAGTCTGGCTATTCACCTGTGGTGTCAATAAGATACTCTTGTCCAGAGAACTGCTGCCCACTGGATATTTTGTCTTTTTCAGAGTTGAGCAGAGTAGGTGCTAGTGGAAAAAAAGATGCCAATGATTGTGTTTCTAGGTTGTGGCATGAAGTATTGCATTTTGAGATCTTTTAGCCTATTTCACTATGTCAGAGAGGTTCTATTGAAGTGATTTCTTGATTTGACAGGTCTGGCAGTAACCAGGCTCAGTGTGGCTAGAGAAATTGAACAGCTTTCCAAAAACACATGGTTACTTACAATTAACTAATGATTTTACAAGGATGGCAACTATTGTTTCATGAAGGCGAGGAAAGTTTGGATAGCATGCTTCTCTTAAAAAAACTCAAATTGTCATTTTAGAACTGCATTAGTATTTACTTGTATAATCTTTTTCTAAGGTTATGTGTGAAAAATATGCAAAAGAATAAGAAATCAGAAAGGGGGCAAAATCATTTTTCACATCACTGTACATGAAGAAATCAAAACATACAGAAAAATTAAATGACATGAGAGACATAACATGTCATGTTGGGTGTGGATGTGGCAGAGGATCACAAATGCAGACCAGAATCCTGGCAGGTAGAATGAAACTCGAAAAGGTAATTTTAATGATAATCTGTGGTTCAGTCAAAAAGGAACAGACCTTAGAAACCATAAGAACAAACAAACAAACAAACAAATAATAATAAAATAACATAAACCAACTAGAAACATCTTGAGAAGGGTTAACTAATTCACCAACAAAGAACAAAGGACTGACTGGGTTTATATAAACACTGAGGGATAAGCGAAAAGGACACAGCCATGGGGAAAAGCAATCTGGAAAAACAAGATGAGGGGGAAGTAAAACCAAACACAAGCACCACAGACAAATAACTATCAAAATAAAACAGTGAAATGCGACAACTAAACAGGAAAATAGACACAAATAAAATTAACACAAGAGGATGAAACGAATCAAGAAATTACATAGACATTATAAACCAAACTAATTGGTACTAAGGAAGAAACATGGGAAGCAAATAGCAAAGCACACTAAGAATCACTAGAAAATATTCAAATGAAAAGAAAACTATTAATTTCATAACACATAACAACCCTGTCTCCTGGAAATTAGGCGTGTCTCAGAGGTCTGGTTTAATAAAGAATGCCACAAAAATTTGAGATAAATTCACAGATCTTTAATCAAACTGCTTTTCTTTGTCATAAGAGTTTGGATATGAATTCCAGTACCAAATTTGTGCTGTGTACTGTATGCTGACATTCTTCCCAACAACCTCCAGCATCTCCTGGTGGATCCCTGGAGTTCACAATTGTAATATGTTATACACTTATAATTGGCAAAGCAGTTAAATAACCGAGGCCTGTATCAACCAAAAGTAAAATAAAAGATGTCCTGTACACAGCACTGCAGCATACAGCTGCTATAGAAAACACATAGAATGTGTCTCCAGCAACATTGTGACTTTAGCTTGTTTGGCTTGCCTATTAAGGACTAACAGTCAAAATTAATCACAAAGGACAATCTTGTCTGACTGTGTGTCATGCTTGAGTCAGCACAAGAGAGGTGGGTAGGTGCATTTTTTATAGTTATCCATCTACAGAGATATTATGTGTCCAAGGTCACAGCACTAACCTGCACTCCACTGCCCCACCCCGTTCATGTGCTTGTGCCATCCAGAGTGCTTCACATCACTCAAAGTTGACAATCTGATGAAAGATCCTTGTCCTGAGTTCATGGTCCCTTGAAGTGCATTTTGCCAAGTAGCTATTAAAGTGCCCTACACTCTGATTGCCTTTCAAAGAGGAGGAAATTGAAGAAGGCAATAGATCGGACCACAGGATTAAAATAGTGGAGGTGTTGATTAGATAAGAACAGCCTATCAAGATCTCATTGACCAGATCATTGCTAAGCAGCAATGTATCCTTTGCGCGCGCTCTCTCTCTCTCTCTCTCTCTCTCTCTCCCTCCCCCCCCTCTTTCTCCCAATAGGACTGAAATGGAACAGAAAAAAGAAAAAAATGTATTTTTTATACAAGAAGCAAGGAAGTCTGACAGCATCATCTTGCAGCGATTGCTCCTGTCGCTGTCAGCCTGGGTGATGTTGTGGAAAAAATACAACAATATTGGCTGTTGTCAAGTCTAAATATGCTTCTCTCCATAAACAGAGAATGGGATCTTCCACAATGCATATCTTTCACTAAACAACAGCATCAACTCTTCTACTCATCTATCCATTATGAAAGAAAACTCTTTTCTCTCTCATTTTTTCTCTTGTGTGTGTGTGTGTGTGTGTGTGTGTGTGTGTGTGTGTGTGTGTGTGTGTGTGTGTGTGTGTGTGTGTGTGTGTGTGTGT
>NW_024583729.1:4028-7912 GCF_018398535.1 Haplochromis burtoni
TGTGTGTGTGTGTGTGTGTGTGTGTGTGTGTGTGTGTGTGTGTGTGTGTGTGTGTGTTGATGCTGCACAAAAGTTAATTGATACATGATTAGTTTGTGCAGTAAAAATAAAAACAACATATTTCTTAGGTCTTGATATTTATGTCACCAGTTAGGCTTGAAAGTCATACTGCACCATAAATGATTAAAAATTAAAAAAGATACAAGGCCTACATTACAGGAAATGCACAAATATAATAACAACACATCCGATAATGAAGTGTCGCAAAAATTGCAATTAAACAAAATCTTAAATACACTAAATGTACACTGTAAAAACTTTTTCAGATTTTACGGAATTTTATTTTAAATAAATGAAATATCAATGAAATACAGAATAGACTATTAATTAACACTGTGTGATGCCACATCAACTAAACAATATAACATTATCATATTAAATGTAGAGAACTATAAGAAGCTTCTTTGCAATATGAAAATTACAGTACTGACATTTTGGCAGACAGCCACACTGGCATGGAGGGAAAGAGTCACATAATTTGACAGCTTAAAAAAGATAACATCATTACATTTATATCAATAATGGTCTCGCTAAAACATTTGATATAAAAAAGTAGAGGACTGAAAATATGATCAGATGAATATTTTAATTGGATTTTGTTTTTAGCTAATTCGCTCTGTCTCCATTTCCCTTTATATAATTATAATGTTCCCCTGTTTTGTGCTATTATGGTAATGCTCTCACTTTCGCTGGCTTTGATTATGGATTTAAATGGCTAAACAACTAAATATTAATGCCTGAACCTGTGCAAGGAGACGACAGATCAGTGACGAAGTATTTTCCTCGTCTACAGTGTTTGGTCTCTTCTGCTTGGTTGCCGCATACGCTTTCAAAAAGAGTGCAAAGGCTTGAGAGAGGTTACCCCACATACATATTTTATGAGGTTTTTTTACTCAGAAGTACCACTGCAGGACTTGGTTGTGCATTAGCAACAGAAAGTTTAATTTGAGCCTGAGAGGGTTAATTTGGCAGCAGGGAAGTCTGACAGCATCATCTTGCTGTGATTGTTCCTGTCGCTGTCAACCTGGGCGATGTTGTGGAAAATATATAACAATACTGGCTGTTGTCAAGTCTAAATTTGCTTCTCTCCACAAACAGAAAATGGGAAAACGGATGGATGTGTGTAAAAATCTGCCATAATAACATCAATTCTGGTCAAAGAGAGATTTTTGCTCCAGCAGTAAGCATGGTGCCAGTTAATGGCTATGGAATGGTCTAATATGGTCTAGTGGTACAATGGATCAGATAAAAATACGGACAGATAAAAGCACTAGACAACCACCCATATTGCTTTTTGGATACAGAGTAAAAAATTGTAACAGGGGATTTAGGCTGGTTAACTGGTAAGCATAGATTACTTATTACCTTATTTATCATAAATATCATTGTTACAAAGATCTCATTTAAAATGTATAATATTTATTTTTCATTTAATGAAGATATGATTTTTCTGTAAACTAGTACAGGCTGTAGGAATAAAATGTATTAAATTATTCATAACAAGATTTCATTTAAGCAAAATTTTAAAAAAGAACGTTATTATTTTCTTTTTTATTGGAATATTAAGGAATGAATTTAAAGACATTAAACACAAGATGACAGCATGATTGTATTTAAAAGTAAATGTGCCTAATAATTGAATGGAAATGGAAACTTACAGAAAGCTTAATTCAAAGAAAAAAATGATGTGGCAGCCTATAGCCCAGTTTTCACATTTCATTGAAAAAGCTCAGAATGGTCCTCAGTAGTGGCTTGTATGCATGCCTAACAACGTTGGGGCAGCATTCTCCTCTGTGAAAAGCGCAGGCCACCATTTGTAGACCTGCCAGTTCTATTCTGTGGCAAATGTCATCGGGCTCCATGGTGCTGCGCAGTGAGCACAGGCCCCACTGTAGGACATTGGGCCCTCAGGCCCCCCTCATGAAGTTTGTTGTGGTCAGAGACATTCACACCAGCTGGTGGTGTTGTAGGGCTCTGGCAGTGCTCATCGTATGCATCCATCCTTGTTAGAGTAGCTCCTGTCTCTTGGAATTTCCTCAAGGGACTTGACAATGTGCTGGAAGACACAGCAAACCTTTTGAAAATGGCATGCACTGATATGCCTTCCATGGAACACCTGTGCAACCTCTGTAGGGTCCTGGTCGCAGTAGTGGCACTGACCCTAGCCAAATGTAAAAGTACCTATCACCACCTATAAAACCATTCTTCTTCTGGAGAATCTCTTTTTGTTGCCTTCCCGGTGCACCTGTTGTCATTTCCATTAACAACAAAGCATCTGAAACTGATTAACAACTCCCTCTGCTACTTAACAGACCAGATCAATATGATAGAAGATTGACTTGATACTACACCTACCTTATGATCCATGTATTCAGAAGGCAAATAGCATGTGCTCCTCATCACAATAATGTAAAAAAAAAAAAAAAGTGTATTTCCTTTTTATGATTCAAGTCAGACTGTCAGACAGTTTCATGTTTCTCTCACAGAGGTGAAATCTGTGCACTCACAGCTGGAGTATGCACTGCTTGGTCTTATTGATAGGGTAGCAGAAACATTGTCCTCTACTCCAGACCACACTGAGTGCAAGTAGTTGCTGTCAGGAAACATG
The DNA here is from genome assembly GCF_018398535.1 of Haplochromis burtoni. NCBI lineage: Eukaryota > Metazoa > Chordata > Actinopteri > Cichliformes > Cichlidae > Haplochromis > Haplochromis burtoni. Next base: position 6,697 of record NW_024583729.1, read on the forward strand.
CAGCTTGACCATGAAAGGTTGGAGAGTGGAGAGGGAAGCACAAAGTCTTTTCCAACCCTCTCTCTCTTTCCCATCTCTTTGCCCTCTCTCTGCCTTTTGAAAGTGTCCATTGTTGGCTGAGGATTTGAGGGATGTTTTGTGGCTGAGGTAGGCCTTTTAGACGTGCACAGTGCAGCGCTGCACTTTAGAAATTCTCTCCACTGAGGCTTTTTCTGATGTGGGTGTTTTTTATTCTGCTTTAGGTGGGCCACGCTTGATGGGTCAGCTATCAGCTCTGTGCAGCTCTGCACATAAGGCCTTTGATTCACCGCTTGAAGAGACACACACTTGTGCTTACTTGCACACACATGCATATAAACATATATACCTCGCAGAGCTCAGTGAAGCTACACACATCTTAATACACAGTGTCCTTCTTCTTGCCCTTGACTTTTCACTTGGCTTTTTAGAAACGTCACTCTCCTGCTTCTCCTCCACAGGATTATACAAGCTTGCTGTATACAAAGGGATTGTTCCCATACAAATAGAATTAAAAAGGAAATAAAAAATTTTTCTTTTGGTGACTATATGACAAAGATTAGAAGCCCAAATACTTTGTTACTATACTTAAGTACAATTTTCAGATACCTGTACTTTAGTTAAGTATTGTTTTTCTGACTACTTTTTACTTTTACTATGTATATTTTTAAACAAATGCCTGTATGCCTGTATATCTACTCACTGCAAGCCTCCAAACATCAAACCAATTTGAGTCTGAACAGTAACACACAAATGACAATCCTGTTCTTTTATTAATGACCAGAGGATGTAACATAAAAAGAGATGACATGTGCAAAAGTCAAGGGTTTAAAGTTCTGCTCTTTTAGTTTTGTATCAGTCCATCCATCTTCTTCCACTTATCCAATTCAGAATTGTGAACGCATTGGAGTCAGGTACACCATAGAAAAGTTGCAGTCTGTTGCAGTACTAACAGAGAGACAGTACTGCAGATGTTTATTCTTTTTAATAGTTGGTTATGATTCCAATTTAATCTAATAACAGACAGTCTTGTAATTTAATAGAGCTCAGTGAATTAATGTATAGTTTTGTTTCTTTGACCTTGTCACTCTTTCTTCAGCCAGCCTGAGGTTTCTTTCCTCTATAGGGCTTCGGAGCGTGATGTCACGGGGGTGGGCGTGGAAAGGATTTTGGCCCGATTCACCATTTTGGGGGTCTA
>NW_024583729.1:37955-51993 GCF_018398535.1 Haplochromis burtoni
TATGACTGACTTTAAATATCCATAAAATCATCACATTCTCTGTAAGACTAAGGTCGACTATATATATATGTAGAGGCTTTAAAACCAAGTTAACGCTGAAAGTACAAACATCACTAATGTCACACAACTTTGCCGACATGTGGCCAACAGCAATGTTTTAATGTTCTTCATTATTAAACATTCGCACATAAATAAGTGACATAACATTCAGTACTTACTTTTGACAGTTCACTCTTTGGCCGCTCCCTTCTGCCGTATTTTGCGGCAAAATTATCCACACCCACCGCCGTGCTATGAATTGTGGGATATATGGCATATTGCCACTCTGCCACTTGTAAATAAACGTCACTCGTATCATCAGTCACTGCCTGCATTTTGGGTCCTTTTTCCTCCCACACCACACGGCTCGCCCCAGCAGCCGTGACAAAAAGCACCATTTGCATTAAAAATAACCTTTTTATTATGGTTTAACACATTTCCACACACACACAGGTCCCCAAAAATAGCTGTTTAAAAAGGTGGCATTTTTGTCAAAAAGTAAACTTTTTGCCTTAAAATGACAACATGTGATTATTGACATAATTTAATTATAGTTATTAAAATTATGCCTCTAACTTTTATTACTTCCTCTGGCAAATAATTTGTCAGAGGGTCATAAATGACCAGTCTGACACAAAGTACCTAATATCCCTCCTCTCACCCAAGAGAGGAGGGTCAGTGTTCATGATTCAACAATAAGAAAGAGACAAAAAAGAGGCGAATATGTCATCCATAAGGAGCGTTCAAAGACGAAAACCACTGACCAAAAAGAACACAAAGGTCTCTATTACTTTTGCAAAAAAAACGTGACAAACCCGAAGACTTTTGGGAAGGTATTGGCCTTAATTGATGGAACCGAAACAAACATTTTAAGAAAATGTTGGAGGCTATCCCGGCTGTCAGTAATTTTATGTAAGTCATGGGGTTTTTAGAGATTTCTTCACTTTTAGCTCTAACTTCAAGTCGACATTTGACAAACTGCTGTACTCGGGATGCACATTTTTACGTCTTCTTTCAGCATCATACATTGCTACTTGGGTATATCATCTTTCGGCCGTTGTTGTCCATGTAACAGTTTGGACCAGGGGTGTCAAACACAAGCCCTGAGGGCTGGAATTGGCCCAGCAAAGGTGGCTTTGTAAAATGTGGAGGAGGGCACTTTATTTTCATAGGTTTTACAGCATTTACTATAAAGATATCCACCAGTGCTATTTATAATGCACCAAAGTTGTTAAATAAACAAGAAACAGTAACAATTAAGTCATAGAAAAGTTCCAGTTTTTTCACTATCTAATATTTCCACTGGGTTCACAAGGACAAAAGCGACATGGTGCAGCGAGCATCAGCACTTTATTTGTAATTTTACACATTCATTTATTTGTGGTGACAGATTTCTTATATTTATTACATCAGCATTTATCATGTAGAAAAACTGAGCTGTGGTGTTGAAATTGTGCTCGTTTTTACATAAAATGTGATTAAAAGTATAAACATGAGTGTAAACATCTTTACAGTGAGAGAAACGGGGTTTTTGCTGGTTCAGCCCACTTAAGATCAAAGTGCATGTGAGGTGTATGTGACCCGTGATGTAAAATGAGTCTGATATTCCTGCTTTAGACAGTCAGCGAGTAGGAAGAAACAGGATTTTCATCGTGTGTATTTACCGACAGGTTGTGAAACACCTCAGTGTCTGTGCTGTCGCTCCCTGCTGTGACCCACTTCTCCTGCTGGAACAGATAGAACATCTCTAGACCATCATTTACTCACCTCCCTCTTAATTACTGCTGTTTATTAGTAAACACAAACACACTCACACATTCAGACACATCAACCCTGATACAGGAATATATGTAGAATGTTCAGTATCTACATCACAAGCAGATGCCAGTGAAGTACCTGAATGTATATTTGATTTTTCTTTGTCTGAAATGGAGGGAACCTTTACATGTAAACTGTCTTTCTTTCTCTTACTCGCTTTATGTTTCACAACAAAAAGAAAAAAACAACAAGTGTTTCCACCAACAACAGGAGATAATATAGTACAGAAACACTTTCTACAAAATTCAAAATGATTTTGCATTGCACTGCATGCTTCTCTTATTTGTCCCAGCCTTCTTCTTTGTGTTACTGTTTTTGTTTTCACTCAGTCTCTCTCCCTCACACACCACACACACTCATATAGACTTTGATCAATTAATCAGCACTATTTCCTAGAGTTCCATCTGTCGCTGTTTTGCTCTCATCTTCCATGCTTTCCCCCAATGTTGTCAACTTATATCTAATGAGCGAGTGTCAGTTGAATTATTCAGCTGTCATTTGTTGCTTTTATAAAGTGAATGGATGTCAGACAGGCTTTTCTTTTACACTACAGCACTCACTGCTTTCTATTCGGTGCTGTGTCACTGAGGTATGATTGTCTTTTTGTTTTTTAACCAGGAGTTACTTATTCATTATGTATACGTGGAAGTTACTTGTTTACATTTAGAATATTTCCGTGGAGGATTCGTGGAGTTAAAAGAGAAAAAGGAGTAAAAAACTGCATTATAAATGTAGACTCATTCAAAGACAGCCGTGTACATTAATTGGTTAGAGCATTGTGTTTACCTGTTTTTTTTATGCCGCTTTCCCACTAGTACCTGTTTGACTCAACTTGACTCTACTCTGTCGTTTTCCATTACAACTGAGTACCACCTCAGTGCATGTATGGTCTGGGGCTGCAGCTCCATTATTTTAGAAATCAAGTAATTTATTGATTATTCCATCGATGAATTGAATAATTTGATAAGAAATATGCTTGTCTTATGTCTTTTCTTATAAATTACATAATTTTCATTTAACTTGAAGAAGAACGTGAAACAATTCCATAACTTTTAAAAAATTTGCTTTAACAATATATTACAATACAAAACAATACTCATACTCAGAACCACCATGGAATTCACACGTTTTTTTTTCTTTTTAATTTGGAAAGTGTCTTTTATTTTTTGAGGAAATGTCCAAACACATCCTCAGACTGTGACCTGATACCATTAATATTTCCAGCCGAATGAACAAAAAAGTTCTTCACAGTCATCAGAAGTGTCACAGTCTGCCCCTGCCAGACTGTATGTGTTGCGAAAAAGGACTCAAATGCAGACCAAAACAGATTGTGAAACGTGACGTGGAATAACAAAAATGAGCCGTTTATTAAGGGCTGGCAAAGAAGTACAAAGCAAAAGGCAAAGGTGAAACTAAACAATAAACTGAACTGGGTGAGCTAAGATTAAAGCATGGAAAAACCTTACACATGGAACCTGGCATGGAAACATGGAAAAAACCTGGATGTATGACGTGAACATAGCAGACGACCTGACAAGGAATGACTGAAAACACACGCACTAAATACACACAGGAGGCTAATGAGCAGTGTTGGTCAAGTTACTTGAAAGAAGTAATCAGTAACTAATTACTGATTACTTCCCCAAAAAAGTAATCCTGTTACTTTACTGATTACTTATTTTCAAAAGTAATTAATTACTTAGTTACTTTTTAAAAACACGATTTACAACCTGAATAAGTGATAAAGCGATAGATCTTTCAGCCCAATTCTACTTTTTCTGCATAATCCATCATACAAAATGTAATCAAATGGAAAAGTCTCTTTTTAAAACTTGTTTTATTAGTTTTAATCTTTTAACTTGCATCAAGCAAACATTTAATTATATGCAACATTCTCTGACTGGAAGAAATTTGTTTAACATTTAAACCTATTTTCTACACATTCCAGCACATAAAATAATTTTTTTTGTTTACACTCACTGTTTCAAATAGATGCAAGTAAAACACAGCAGAAAATAAATAAAGTCAAAGACTCAGCGGTCCTGTTGCTCTATTTTCACCTGTAAAGCAGGAGTGGGGTAGGCGGAGGTTTACCCTGGTGCAGGTGTGCCGCGGTCAGTGGAAGAATCCGCGAGTTTCTCTGTGAGTTTCCCATTACGTCGTAGCTACTCGGTGCTTGTTGGAAGTTTAGGGGTTTTTTCGCTGTAAAAAGAAGTTTTCTTCCCACGCACAACGGACGCTAATGTTTTTGTCACTTTTTATGGAATCAAACTCAAAGTAAGGTCAGTACTTCCACGCTTTAAACGCTGCACGCTCATACTCTCTCCCACAATCGATATGATCCATTGTTGATCTGCACACAGCTGTTGTCACTAACGTCGCACTCGCTTACGTCACTGTCATGAGACATTCTCGCAAAAAAATCACGGTTTTAGTAACGCAGTAACGCAGCGTTCCTACGGGAAAGTAACGGTAATCTAATTACCATTTTTGCAATAGTAATCCCTTACTTTACTCGTTACTTGAAAAAAGTAATCGGATTACAGTAACGCGTTACTGCCCATCTCTGCTAATGAGGGAAGTGGGAACACATGGGGAAACAGCTGACACACATGAACATAACAACGTCACAAGGGGAGAGTAAAACTAAAAACATTGAACATAGGAACACAGGACCTCTTCAAAATAAATCAGGAAACATAATGAAACGCAGACATGAAACACATGAAGGACAAGGGAGACTTAACACAGGGTTTGAAAACACAAGGGGGATCTAATAACAAATGAACTTGAATAACTTAATGAACTTAAACATAAACCATAAACATCAAAATAAACTAAAACTCAAAACGCTGGGTCAAAGTACCCAGGATCGTGACAAGAAGACTGAAATAAAAACTGAGCAGTATTATGGAGGAAGAACAACAACAACAACAACAACCTTTATTTATAGAGCACATTAAAAGCCTTAGGCATACCAAAGTGCTTTACAAAAAAACAATAAAATAATACAGTTAAGAGCATTAATGTCAATATAATAAGAACAGCAGACAATGTTCACAGTAAAAAGCCACTGATAAAATAGACTGCAGCACATAGATTATAGCAGACCCAGTGCCGCATGATAGAGAACACCAAGAATGAAGGAGTAGTAAAAAGTTAATGCAATAGGTCGCAGTTAACAAGTCAGCATTTAACGGGTAGAGAAGGCAAGTTCAAAAAGATAAGTTTTAAGGCGTGCTTTAAAAGAAAAAATAGAATCAGACTCCCGGATGCCAATCGGGAGGCTGTTCCATAACTCAGGTGCAGCAAAGGCAAACGATCGATCGCCTCTAGATTTCAACCGAGATCTGGGCTGAACTAACAATAACTGCGAGGATGACCTTAAAGCCCTGGCAGGGACATAAGGGTTTAAAAGTTCCTTAAGATAGGTTGGTGCAGTATTATTGATAATTTTAAAAGTAAACAGCAAAATTTTAAATTGAATGCGATATTTGATAGGCAGCCAATGCAGCTCAGCAAGAACAGGAGTAATATGGTCAAACTTCTTGGTTTTAGTTAGAATACGTGCCGCAGCATTCTGAACTGTCTGTAATCTGTGTAGAAGGGTAACATGGAGACCAGAATAGAGTGAGTTACAGTAATCTAGTCTTGACGTTACAAAAGCATGCATGAACAAGGAAGAACCTTGGATTGGATCACTGGAGCTAATCTGACTTGTAATAGGGCTACGCTACTGAGAACTGATGAAAATACACTATTAAACCAATTAACAAACTTACTTAAGTTAGTTACTTGAATTCAAGGCAACACCAACTGTAAATCTGTGTCAGTAACTATGCATTTGGGTTCAGAGATGGGGAAGGCAGATCTACCATCATGTATTAACATGTTGCGCTAAATTAAATGAGCCTCCTGACCCTCCAGCGAATGAGGAAGATGGCTGGACAAGCTCTTCAGATCCTCCAGCCAATGAAACAGGAGGCTGGACCGCGTCTCCTGAGCCTCCAGCTCTGCTGGGTTCATGGTGTGGCTGGATCGTTCTGTCACGTCTTAGCTGGCAGACGTGTGGAGTGGAAAGAGTGGTACAACCCAAACGCAAGCACTGGAGAAAGAATGGAACTTGAACAGAACGTGAGCCGTTTTTTGGCGGCCGAAAACAAACAGAAACAGGACTGGAACTAACAAAAACCTAAACTGGGAAAACCTAAACCTGGAAATACCTCATGGAGACACAAGGGAGGTTAGCAGGACGATCGGGCAAGAAACAGAGGAAGACAAAGGACCTAACTACACAGAGGGATAACCAGGGAATGACCCAGGAGGAGAGCACAGCGGGGATCACATACAAGTGACCAAGAGGAAGCAAAACTGAAAATAAGATGCAAGACTATCAAAGTAAAACAGGAAACAAGAGACATTCACAAAGACATGGACATGGCACTGAGACATGGAGACATGACTGAGTGGGGGAAACACAGGAGGTGCACGAACATTGAAACAGTGGTGACTTGACATTAAAAGTGTAACACAGGAAGGCACAGTAGCAGAAACCTAAAGACTAGAAGCTAAGGATATACACACAATAAGGAGAACCAAAACCAGGAATAACACTAAATCCAAGAATATAAATTGATCAATAAACACAGCAGCAGATGGGGTGCTCTATCTCTATATAAGTTTTATTTATTTTTTATTTTTTTGCTTAGTCTAAAAAAAGCATGAGACTAATGAACAGGATAGCAGAATAACAGCATCAGCAGACTACAGCACAACACTCCAAAACCACTGCTGTAGTTTTCCACAGATTTTACTGAGGGGACTGTTTGACAGATCTTAGATAATAGTTTGCGATACAGATTTGAAAACAATGTCATCCATTATGCTGACAAGGCCTTATGCTTTTTCCAGATCTGGGTTCACCACTTATGATTATGTTCGTGAGATTGTTTTACAGAAACTGGACTTAAGCCAGGACAAATTAGATTATGTCTCCCAAGTGTTTTATTATCACTGTGCTGTAGGCATAATGTGATTACTTGGTGATGCCCTCTGTTCAGCACACTATTTTCCTGATCCTGTTGTGTCCATGAGTTCATTAACTGTGCTTTATGACTTGTTATACACAGGCATACCATAGAGGCTATTGAGCTTGTGGAGTCATTGGTGCTGTCTTGAGCTGGATAGGTTCCTTCTGTACTCATAGTGCAGTGAAGTATTTGTCATACTTGCACTAATATGTTTTAGATAATAAACAAAAGAGAATACTTAAAGGATGATTTTATTTATTAAGGACAAAAAATCTAAACGTGGCTGTCCCTGTGTGTAAAAACACACATGCTCTCTAACCCTAATAACTAGTTGTTATCAGCATTTGCAATAACTGTGAATAATTTTTTCACATTGCTTTTAAGGACTTTTGGCACACTATCATTTGTGGAATTTTTTTTAATTCAGCCACATAAGATGGTTTTCCAGGCACAAACAACCTGTTTAAGGTCATTTCAAAACATCTTGATTTGATTTAAAGTCCAGACTTTGCGTTTGTACATGTTAATGTGTTAAATGTATATTATACTGTAAGTATGTCAACATTTTTAGCGTTGTTCTGTACTTATAAGTCTTAAGTCCAGTTTGATGTTCATACTTTGATGTGAACATGCTGACCACTCCTCTGAGTGGATATCCAGCCCACAAACCTACCTTGGCAGCTTTTCTAAGGAAAGCTGTGGATTAATCTCTTAGTTAGGTATGAGGTGATGTGGTTGATATGATCTATAGAAGACTGCAAAAAAATAGGATGCCTCCTAAAGATATACCTGCTGTGATGAAAAAGATACAAGTGACACTTGTGTCACCATACATGCTTTCACTGAAAGAGACAAGCTTATCTAAAGCATTATCACTGAGCTCTCTCTATACTGTCCTTTAAACTTTTCCTGTGTTTCTTACGTTTGATTTGTTCTTGAACAATATTCAAAGCAGACATCTGATCAAGTTTCTTCCGATACATGCTGATATTTTAATGTTAATATAATAAAATGTCTGATACTGTGCTAGATTTGACAAAGACAGCATTTATATAACAAAACTGAAAGTCAGAGTTTGTCTTCAATTCTCTTTTTTACCAGGAAATTAATGATAGTTTAAGTGCAAACAGGCTTTTAAATGTTCCTTTTATAACCTCTCTATCACAGCTTTCAAGTAGCTTCTAAATTCAAACTAATCTGTGAAGGCTAGCACTTTTGTGCCATAAAGTCTTTTCATAAAAGGACCATTTCGTCATCTGATCTGAAACATGTAAGTTCTCCAGTTTGCTCTGTCACTAGATGACATGCTGTGTGGCAATAATAATGACTCTACCTCTGAAAAACTGTCCATAGCCTCTATGGCACTTTAGAAATTACCCATAATAATAATACTACTACTAATAATAATAATAATAATTTCACAATCCTCATAGGAAATGAAACTCAAGTAAACTTCAAAATAAAACATAAAACTAGAAAAGATGCATGAATTATTAGATATTTACATCACAGAAAATTTGTTTCTGCAAAACATAATAACTTTTTAATTTCTTGTAAAATGTTCTAGAGCTTGTTAAATGTTGGTATAATAAATGTAGTCTGCTGAATAGCGTGACTGACAATTCAAAGCTAATATTTTAGAAATCCGAAAGTTTATCTTAATAAGGGTGTTGTAATACTTATAATGATTTGTAATACTTTTAATCTGATTTAATCTGATTTAGTCTGATTAAATTACATGTTGGATTAAGACATTGCTAACACATTTAGACTAACAAGCAGGGTGCTTGTTAGTCTAAATCACTGTACAGTGGCATTAGTGGCATCGAACATCCCTTCGGCGGATATTAGCTACTCACAAATGGCACCCTTACAAACTCCAGCTACTGCAGCATCTCAACGAGGATGACCCAGATCGGCGCACAGAATTTGCAGAATGGGCAAAACAAAAATTGGAACAGGACCCTCAGCTCACGCAGAAGATTTTGTTCAGTGATGAGGCAAACTTTTATGTGAATGGTGAAGTTAACAAACAAAACCACCGCTATTGGTCTGACACTAACCCACATCGGATGGATCCCCCAAGACTGTTGGAACAACAAAAGTGATGGTTTGGTGTGGTATATGGGGCACAACGATAGTGGGTCCATTCTTCATCAATGGAAACCTCAAGGCCACTGGAGATTTGAAATTGCTACATGATGATGTGTTTCCCTCTTTATGCACTGAAGCTGGCACGTTCCCTGAGTTTTTCCAGCAGGATGGTGCACCACCACATTATGGGTGCCAGGCCCGAGCATTCCTAGATGAACAGTTTCCTGGAAAGTGGATTGGTCATCGTGGGCCAGTTGAATGGCCCCCAAGGTCTCCCGATCTGACCCCTTTAGACTTTTATCTTTGGGGTCATCTGAAGGCAATTGTCTATGGTGTGAAGATACGAGATGTGCAGCACCTGAAACTACGGATACTGGATGCCTGTGCTGGCATTTCTCCTGCGGTGTTGCTATCAGTGTGTGAAGAGTGGGAGAAGAGGGTTGCATTGACAATCCAACACAATGGGCAGCACATTGAACACATTTTATAAGTGGTCAGAAACTTGTAAATAACTCATGAAAGAATGAAGTTACGTTGAAACCAAGCACACCATTGTTTTTCTTGTGACATTACCAATAAGTTTGATGTGTCACATGGCCCTCTTCCTATTGGAAAAACAAAAGTTGTATCCAAGATGGCCGACTTCTAAATGGCCACCATGGTCACCACCCATCTTGAGGAGTTTACCCCCTCACATATACTAATGTGCCACAAACAGGACTTTAATATCACCAACCATTCCCATGTTATTACGGTGTATCCATATAAATGGCTCACCCTGTATATTCATATGGGACTGAACATTCACATGTGATGCAGTTAATGTGAGATCATGTTAAAGTACAACATAGAAAAGAAGAAAATGTAACCACGGTAATTAAGTGATTTTAATGTTTGAATTTTGCTTTAAATCATGTATATGAAATGTGAAAAACAGAGAGAAGAAGCTTGTTGACAAAGGTGTGTCTTAAAAGAGGATTTATATGTCATAATCATATTCAAGATTCAAGATTCTTCATTTGTCACATGCATAGTTATACGAGTACAACATGCAGTGAAATGTATCCTGACACGCTCCTCAACTGTGCAAAAAGAGAGAGAGAACATTATATACAATAAGTGGATATATACAGGAGGACATTATGTGCAGTAAGTAATTGCATGATGGTGAACATGAAGGAGGTAAAAGAGGAGGTGATGCATATGGGCACATGAGTATAAAACAGGAACATTGGGGTTCTTCCTCTTGTTCCGTGCAATGAGTAGGAGAGCATCATTTAAAGATCTGACTCTGGGAATTCATAGTTGTATAATACAGTAAGAAACAGTGGAGCAACCACTGCCTAAACACTTTGGACCAACAAACTGGATTTATAATTTTTGTCTTTTTCTCTACTCATTTTTGCTGTGTTGGATTATAATTTCCAAGAATTTGGCTATTTCCCACTGGATTGCAACTTCCAAGGATTTGACTGCCTTCCCGTTGGAGTAGTATAACTACACCGATCAGAGATAAATCTGTAGTGGCCAAGGCATGCGCATTCTTTCTTCGAACCTCTCTCCTTCCAGGATTAACATTAGAAACCAGCATCAGCTTATAGGATGTAATTCAATAATTATAAATCAAGTGATTTGTTTATGTGAGTATTATTATTTGACTTGGGCTTTGCTTTGTTTCTGCTAAATTGCTTTAGTAAAATATCCTGTACTCAAAAAGTCCAAATTGTTGCGATTCCCTTTTTAATCATTTGTGAAACAGCAAAAGTAAAAACCTTTATAATAAACAGATCCTTGGGGGGTATTTTCCAGGCCACTATAAGTTAACCCAGTTAGTTATGCAGAGCACGGATTTGGATGAGAGCTGCTGATAATGGATGTGACTGAAGATTCATGCTTGACTGCAAGGCATCTCTGGCAAGCATGCATTCAGAGCAGGCAGTATCAACATTCGGAGACTGAAAAGCAGTTAGAGCTGGGCGAGTCCCCTTCTCAGCTGTATCCAAGCTCCGTTTGCCTACTGGGTAATAATCACTGGATCAGAGTCCAAGACTTTTTAAACAGAGATCCGGTTCCAGGCCTTTCTGTATTGGGCATTCCTGGTTGAAACTAACAATGTTCCCCCGTAATTGTTTATTGTTGTTGAAGTCAGGTAACTGCAGAGGGAAGTCCATGACGGTCAACAGTAGGGATGCATCTAGAACTGATGCTTATGGTACCATTCAATAGCAAAATTCTGAAAATGCAAGGGTCCTTGTTTGTTAATAATGATTATAATTGATGATTAATTCACAAAAGGTAAAACACAAACAATGCTTCAGGGGAACAATGCTTCTTCAAGGGAAAAATATTTCTTATTTAGTGAAGCAACTTAAAAACCAACATCCACGTTTGTTCAATGAACTCAAAGTGAACGAGATTTATTTCATATTGAAAACATCTAAAGTATTAGTATTAACGTATTATTTTGTTTGTGAAAGCCACTGTGAAATAAAACAATAATAACGGTTATTAATGACAAAAATTTAATTTGTCACTTTTGAGCTTTGATCTCTCCTTCAATGCTAATAATTGCTCTGAAGTCAAAGTCATAATAATGCTATAGAGAGCTATTTGAAGCTATGTTTGCTACTGACATTATTTGTATTGACAACATATAGGCAAAAGAAATGGTATATAGGGATTCTAAATATCACTAAGATGACCTAGGTGGTTAGAACTAAGCTCAACTTATTCATGTCCAGTTATTTACAAATCAGTAACTGTAATCCATTACCTACTCATACATAATGTTTGAGTAATCAAAGTAAACTGTCGTGCTACACTAATCTGACTTTTACTGCACTACAAACATCTTAAACTATGTTTTAAAAAAACAGAAAACAAAATGAATATATACAAAATGCAATACTATTCCCTTAAATGTAAATGCTGCCAAGAGAGTGAACTTCCCTGGTGGAGGTTCATGTTTTAAGATTACCTCTTTATTTAACCGTGTACCGGTAATTAACATTTTTTGTAAAACTGAATTCAATTTCACTAGCCACAGCTAGACCTGATTGCTGCCAGATCTACTAAGATCCCTCAAATAGAACCTGTCTGACAAAGTGAAGTAGGTCAATACACCATCCCATGATCTAAAGAAAGAGATAAGAAACTACATCAACTATCTATAACTTTATTTATAACTATCTAACTTCTGAGGAGTAGCTGGCCTATCAAAATCACACCAAGAGCGCATCAATGACTAATTCAGGAGGTCATAAAAATTACAACAACATCTGAAGAACTGCAGGCCTTACTTGCCTCAGTTAGGGTCACTGTTTATGATCGAACAATAACAACGAGCCTGAGCAAAAATGGCGTCCATGGAAGAGTTCCAAGGCAAAAAAACACTGCTGACCAAAAACAACACAAATTCATTCACATTCACATCTTAAAGATTCTAAAGACTCATAGAAAAATATTCTGCAACTTTTTCTGTGAACTTCTTGGAAAGTTAGCATCCCATTGCATCTTGTATAAAACATAGCATTTCATTTAAAAAAACAAACAAACAAACAAACAAAAACATTAAAGATGGTGGTGGTATCGGAAACTTAGAAAATTCTCGTGGATTTTTCTAGTATTATTTTCATGTGCAAACAATATAATCTGTACTCCTTTTTTGTCAGGTGATGAATGTGAATCTTTCTGAAGGAGACAAAGTGATCTTTGAAGATGTTCTAAACAGCGAGAACACAGTGCTGGCCAACGAGTCCATTCTAATGAGGGGTTTGGTAGTAAGAAGTCACAGCAATCAGATCTCCATCCGCTTCCACAGCATCAATCCTCAGGCTGGAGCAGTCCTTGTCAGATATCAAGGTAAGTCTGTATCACTGAACGTGTTCTTCCTTCACGCTGAAAGTTTAAGCTGAAAAAAAAAGTAGAAATGACAGTTTCATGCTTGTTGCAAAGCATGAACATACACTGTTAGACATTTTATTGTATTTTTACAGTAACTTACTGGCAACACTATTGCCAGTAAGTTACTGTAATTACTAATCTACAGTATCTTTACTGTTGTGATGTTTTACAGTTCAATCACTTTACTGTAAACATATATTACAGTATAACAGCTTTACTGTAAACGTGGTTTACAGTTAGAAAGACTTACCGTAATTGTGTACAGTATAATTTGTCTAGACTGTAATTGTGTTTTACAGCATATAAAATAATATTAACATTCATATTCAATATAAGAACATTTACAAAAAACAATATATTTCAATAAAGTAGTCTCAGAATAGTGAATTAAACCAACATTTATTGTTGATATTTTTTTTAACAAGAAAAACATTTTTCAACTGAATAAAAACAATGTCAATAACCAAAATAAATAGAAGCGTACTGTCACGGTCGCAGTGGCAGACCGTGTGGAGAGTGTGTGGAGGACTCAGGTGCAGACACAGGCGTGGACACGAAACTGGGTTGAACGAAAAGCGAGCCTTTTATTGTGGCTGATGAATACAAAAGAAGCAAACAAGAATAAGGGCAGCACAAGAGCAATAACTAAACAGAAACCTAAACTGGGAATAAACTATGGTAAGACTATGACGTAGAATACAACAGACCGGGCATGGAAACACGGAGGGTGGGAACAAAGACGACGCGACACAGACTGTAAGAAACACAGAGACTAAATACACATGAGGGATGATCAGGGGAAGTGGCCACACATGGGAACACAGCTGACATAGATAAACATAACAAGACATGGCAGGAGTAAACAACACTGACGGGAGACTGTCAAAGTAAAACAGGAAGTACACAGAGGTGCAAACAGGAGGAGAGAGAGAGCACGGGCATAGTGGGCTGGGGAAACATGGAATAAAACATAAGGAGAGACGAGGGCTCACAGATACATAGAGGGGCACACAGGGGGTAACAGCCACGAATGGAAAACACTAAGGGAACAACACAAGAGGGCAACTCAGAAAACATGGCCTAAAATAAGGAACGAAATACAAAAATACAAAGAACTAGGAATACTGGGCCCACATGGCCCAGGACCATGACAC
>NW_024583730.1:0-9224 GCF_018398535.1 Haplochromis burtoni
CAACGCCCACCTCTGGAGACGTGAAGCAGCAAGAGATGGAATCCCTGTATAGGGTCCCAGGATGGTTGTGAGAGGCCTATGGTCAGTAAACAGTGTAAACTTCCTACCGTACAGGTACTGGTGGAATTTCCGAACACTGAATACAATGCTCAGCGCCTCTCGTTCCAGCTGAGCATAGTTGGACTCTGCTGTGTTTAATGTCCTTGATGCGAATGCAATTGGCCTTTCTTCGCCATTTGGGAGAATGTGGGAAATCACTGCCCCCACCCCATAGGGAGAAGCATCACAAGCAAGTTGAATTGGGAACTTGGGATTAAAGTGGGTTAGCACCTCAGACGCAGTTAGTGAATCTTTTGCCTTTTGAAAGGCCTCTTGGCAGCTTGCTGTCCACTCCCATGCTTCTTCCTTGCATAGCAGGTTGTGCAGTGGTTTCAGGAGTGATGCCAAGTTGGGTATGAACCGTCCGTAGTAGTTCAACAGCCCTAAGAAAGACTTTAACTGACTGACAGTTCGTGGTGGGGGTGCATCCATGATTGCTGTGATCTTCGAAGGTGCAGTGTGAAGTCCATTTGCATCAATCACGTGCCCTAGATATTCCACAGATGACTGGAAAAAGTCACATTTCTCCTTACGGACTCTCAATCTGTATTCCTTCAGCCTCTGAAGGGTCGCATCCAAGTTGCGCAGATGCTCTTCATCATCTGCTCCTGTACACAGGATATCATCCAGATAGCATTGCACACCAGGTAATCGGCTCAGGATTTGATCAATCGCTCGTTGAAACAATGCTGGAGCTGATGTGATGCCAAAAGGCAACCTGCAAAATCTGAAAAGTCCCTTATGTGTGTTAATAGTCAACATGTCACGTGACTGCTCTTCAACGTGCATTTGCAGGTAAGCTTGGTTGAGATCTATTTTGCTGAACTTTTGTCCTCCACTCAGACCAGCAAATAAGTTATCAATCAGTGGAAGGGGATACTGCTCTGCTGTTAATACAGGATTCACGGATACCTTGAAGTCTCCGCAGATCCGGATTCCGCCGTCCTTTTTAGGAACTGGAACGATGGGCGTGGCCCACTCGCTGGTTGTAACCGGCTCCAGAACACCATTCTTGACCAATGCGTCTAAATTAGACTCCACCTTGGGCCGAATGGCGTACGGCACAGGTCTAGCCTTCATAAAGACTGGCTTGGAGTCAGGCTTGAGATGCAGCTTCACTGTAATTTTTTTCATGCTGCCCAGTTCCTCACGAAAAACCTCCTGGTGTTTTCCCAGTATGGCCTGTAGCTGAGAGGAACCATGCGACAGCTTTCTCACTCCTTGCCAGTTGAGTCTGATTGTTTTGAGCCACACACGTCCCATTATAGCAGGGCAGTTCTTCTGCGTAACATACACAGGCAGCTTAGCAGTTTGGCCATTGTATTGAACAGTCACCTCTGCCATTCCTTTCATAGGCACTCGATGTCCAGTATATCCTTTAAATACTGTGTCGGAGGGTTTGAGTGGAAGGTGCTTCAGACATGTCCTATAGACATTATATGACACTAGTGATGCTTTTGACCCAGTGTCAATCTGCATTTTTACAACATGTCCCTCTGTTGTGAATGTATTTGGAAGGCTGATAGAGGTTCTCAGAATGTGTCTACTATCAGAAATCTAGAATAACCCTTGACTAGTACTGGTTAGCCATGCGTCTCTGCATTGTGACACATGGCTGCTCGTTTTTGCTATCTGAGGTATTAAAATAGTTTAATTAGTTGACTGAGATCTTTGTAGACTGTCTTAAAGTAGGCATCACTTGCCTATAGGTAGTAGGGTACCCCTCCCCCACTTGAGCTGTGAAGTAAACAGAGACAGAGTAATGCTGAGTGGAAATTCCCCAGAGGCATGTTTTAAGCAATGCCGACAGGTTTCATTGCAACTGTGGGGGTTTTATGATGGGGTTACTTCTATAAAGCTGGCTGTAACTAACAAAGGGGTGAAGATTTTTGCAGAGGGACACCGCCTCATCTTCCCTTCTAGAAGTGCATGCTTAAATGAAGAAGAGTAAAGATAAATGAAGATGAATAAAAGTTTTGTGAAAATGACTACTGAGTCCGGTGCCATCTCTGGATGCTCGAGGAATAAAAAGAACCGGGGTAAAACTGATTTCTCAACAGTTTTGGTGCCGAACCCGGGATTCGCTCGAGGCCCAGAGATGAATTGGCAGAGCTGAGATCGTGAAACGAGGCGAACAGAGAGCTAGCTCACATGATTAAAAGGTAAGCACGACCTGTTTATTTTCGAACCGTGCATATTGTTTAAAGCCTAAATTATCTGTTCGCTAAGTTGAACGTATCCCAGTGTAAATTCACTCAGTAGAAAAAAGGCGGCTAGCGTCCGTCTCAGTGCGTTAAAGCAAGAGACTTTTGCTAAGAACTCAGGTTGATGTTTAGCGTACTGTGAGCGACTAAAGCAAGAGACTTTTGATAAGAACTCAGGTTGATGTTTAGCGCCCCGTAAGGATATCTCGGTGCGTTAAAGCAGGAGACGTTTGTTACGGATTAATAGAATCGGTGTTTCATCCGTGGCGGTGTCTGATCCGTCTTAGTTATTAGGAAAAAGTGGCGGTGTGTGATCCGTCCCCGTGCGTTAAAGCAGGAAACTTGTGTTACTATTAGTTAGAAAGCGGGGCTGAGAGGCTTTGTCGCCAGCTGAGTGCTGCGCGTGTCACGGGTTTGGTTACCCCACCGAGTCTCGGACGCGGGGCTAGGACCTGAAGGCAGGAGATCCAGGGTGGTGACCTGGGGATTCGTGGCTCCTTAAATAACTAAAGCTAGGTGTTGGATCCTAGTCGTGGTTGATAACCTGCATGAGAGTGGGGGCAAGTTGCTTTGTTAGTGAGAGAACGACTGCTTGGCTCAGCCCACTGACTGCAGTGTGTGTAGACTGTGTAGTGTGTGTGAAAGCGCAGTTAGAGTCTGTGTCTCGTCTGAAGTACGGGAGTCAATTAAAGTAACAAAAAGAATTCGTGTCTAAAAGTGTGTGTTTGTGGTGTGCAGAAATCGCGGCAGGAGGCCGTGTCGCGAATTGTTGCAAACTGTGAAGTCAATTGGGGGGTTTAATTTGGTTTTATATTTTTTAGGGGAAGAGAAACTGCGGTATCGAGTCCGTGGCGCAGTTTGAATAATTTGTGAGTGTGCACGAGCGGACGGCACCCGCTCTGTGTGCCGCTTAGGGCGTTGTCCTGAATCAGCAGAAGTGTCTCGCAGAAAGTTTGAATGGGACTGCGAGAAGCATGAGGTGTGTGTGAGCCAGCCTCGAGGGGCGGGTTCACAGGTGGAACGAACGAAGAGTAAAATGTGCGTGTGTGTGAGAGAGAAAGAAAAGGTGGGGGCGAGTGACCAGCCTGTGAGTGTGTGTGAATTCCTTGATGACAAAGAGGGAGACAAAGTAGATTAGTTGATTTTCTGTGAAATAATAAATAGTTAAGAAATCGTAGTGATCAAAGAGGAGAAAATGAACTAAAGTAAATAAAGAAAAATAAACAGTGGATTAGTGTTAAAGTAATGATAAATAAATTGATAAAATTAACAGTGACATTTAAAGGTGATCAAGTACTCAAGGATGAATGGAGAATTTGATTGCTGACTGTATGAGAGCTGTTGGGGTGAAAGGAAAATGAGGTTGGAGGAGTGAGTTAACAGGTTAATGTGTGGGTGTAAAACAATGGGGTAATAAAAAAAAGAGAAAGAAAATCATGAAAACAAAGAAAATAAAAAGTGTGGAAGTGTGAGTGGGAAATTGTCTCCAACTGGGGGAAGCAGTGACGCTACAGGTCACCTTCTTCCCCTGCTGGACACAAAAGAAAACATAATTTGGAGTGTGGTGGATGAAAATAATTAACAACAACATCAAGAAGATTTTTGTGTTTGCGGTTAAGACCAAATAAAAATTTCATTTTTGGGGTTTAAAGTCAGTAGAGTTCAAAACAAAATAAGCAGAGATGTGTTGCTTTAGGAGTGATGAAAACATATGCAGTCACAGTGAATAATGAAAGTCTCTCAGTCTGTCGTTTACAGGTGGGGAACGGACCTGGATCAATTCTCCACGGGCAGCAGTCGAAGAAAATTATAGGTTAAAATCATTAGAAAAAAATAGAAACACCCAGCCAGAATTTTTTGGCTGAATTGTTTTGCAGCTTCCCGTCCTCATCCTGAACAAGCAAGCTCCAAGGAAGCTAATCTCTCCCTGAAGACACAGAGTGCAGTTCCAGAAGCACGAGCATGAACATCAACAGTGGACAGAAGTCCAAGAGACAATACCAGAGTTCTGAGCAGAGAGGTCCAGCAGCGCTGTGGGCAAACGGCATCAGAAAGAGAAGAACCACCATCTAGATTGGATGGATGGAGATGCGTTTCCAGCAAGCTGCAACCTCACTGTGTGTGAAGGACTTTTGAGAAGACTGTCTGAGTTTGACATTTGCCATGTTTGGAGTGAGATGGCAATGAAAGAGACAGTGGGACAAAGAGAGACACGGGACAAAGCTGAAAAAACTGACTGCCATTGGACTGAAAAGTGGGAGAGAAGAAAAGGAGCAGAAGAGGACTGAGGCGGCTGTTTTAGTGTGGGGAATCAAATTAGGTTAAGGAATCCAGGGAGACAAGCGACTGCCTGGAAGTGGAGGATTGACACAGTGTCCAGACCACCACAAAAGGGGGAGGAAGACAAGCACTGAGGTATGCAAGTGTACTGTTAGAAAAATGGAAAGTGACACCACACAGACATAATATGCACCAGAGATAAAAAAAATCATACACAAAGTGTTACACATTAAAAGAGGGCATTTGTAGAAGGGGTTAACAACACAGTGTGGTTGCCGTATGGTAACCTGCAAGCATTTGGGGTTTAGCTGTGCCTGACTATGACAGAGTTTTTCATTTAGATGTTTCTGAAACAAAATTTGGAGTGAACGGAGTTTTGTTTCAGAAAAAAGGGGGGAAGGTACATAAAGGATACATAAAAACAGAAAATGTATTAACCCTACTAACACACACACACACAAACACACAAAACACAACACACAACACACACACACACACACACAATGAAGATCAAACACAATTTTAAGTAGGTAATACTGTTACCATCATCCTGTCTGGTTTATTGAGTGGGTTGAGAACTGATACATAGACGACTGAATTAGTATTATTTTGGGGAACATGATAGCAGGGGTGAACAGAATCCTGCAGCCAGAGTTTAAATGAGTGAAACTAAATGAGTGAAACTAGCAGATTTTTGTTTTGTTTTGTTTTGTTTTGTTTTGTTTTGTTTTTTGTTTTGTTTTTGTTTTTGAACTATGGGTGTTTTCACACCTATAAGAGAAAGAATATTCTGTGAGAAGTCTTAAGACTGGGCTTCTGTATTTTTATTTTCTTTTGTTTTTCAGTTTTATTTGTCATTTTTCATTTTATTTTTATTTTTTGAACAGTGCACTGATTTTTGTTTGTGAATTTCTTTTCTTTAAGCAGATCTGCACGTCGGGAATTAAAAGCGCTACACGTCGTCAAGAAAATTGTTGCAAGTGAGTTTCTCCACATTAAAATGGGCTCAGGAGAAAGCCACTTATTTGGGACAATTAGAAAATGAGAGTCCCTGCCTAAAAAGGATTCAGCGAGGTAATCCGATCTAAAGTTCTTCTTTTTCTTTTTGAAATGACGTCATTTTGCTGAAAGTGGAAACTAAATGCGACGATGGGTTCCACTATCAGCAAAGAAAGAAATGAATGAATGAATGAATGAATGAATGAATGAATGGAAATAAAAACAAACTGACTGACTGGTAAAAGCTGACAAGACTTGACCACGACTCAAGGTTAACCTCCACCTAGACAGGACAAAAGGGTGGATGAATTTATGTGTTTCCTTTTACAGGAGCAGAAAGATGACAGCAACATCTGAGGTTGCGTGATGATTTAACCTTTTAAATGCCATTTCCTGTGTTTGGGAATCTACCAGGGGTGTGTTATTCATGGGCTTGTGTTGCTCACAGAAGTTACTGTGAGAAAGTGTATACACACTGCGCAGCGCTAACATTTACATTTCTCTTTACAGCAGATGGTTAATCATGTGATTTGATCATGTGATTTACAGCAGGACACAACTTAATATGTTTTTCTACCACAGGATTACTGAGATTTTGTGTGAAGAAAACTGTCAGTTACAGGCTATATGTTGATGATGAAATTGCACTGTGTTGTTGAGAGAATGTTGGAGAATATGTGAATGTTACTGTTAGGTGAGGCTGTGTGCAGGCAGGAATAGGACCCAAGGTGCAGACTCCAGAGACAGAACTTAAACAAAAACAGCTTTAATGCTGAACGCAAACATGACATAACTGGAAAAACCTCAAAATAAACTTACACCGGTGGACAGGCAAAACACACAGCAAAGTAAACGGTAGATCGCGACACAGACACCAAGAAACACAGGGCTTAAATACACAGAGGGAGCAATCAGGGAATGGGTAACAGGAGGGAAACACAGCTGGGGCAAATCAGGCCTAACGAGACAAGAGGAAGCAAAACCAGACACATTAACATCAGACATGGACTTTCAAAGTAAAACAGGAAACACATAACACAGACTGAACAAAGACACAGACTCATATGCAGGCACTACAAAGGGAACAGAGACGTGGGAACAGGGCAGACACAAACACTGACTGAACACGGGGATATAGGAACTTAGGATACACATAGACGCGAACTAGACAAGGGGATGCAGGTGATAGGGGAGACAGAGCAACTAAAGAAGACAGAGACATAAGCCATAAGACAGAACTCAAAGAAACCAAAAACTAGAAAGTATAAATAATATCATAAACTCAAAAACCCTGGGTCGAACGACCCAGGCACTAAAGTTACAGGGGAGAAATTAATACAGTGTGAGACATACTGTGATGAGACCATTGTTACTTTTTCCACAGCGAGTGTTAACTTTATGACTTTTCACAGCTCCTCTGGAATCTGGATGGCCGACACCTGACAACCAGGACTGAACCGTGTGTTTGGCTAATGTTTGTTTTTCTTTAGAGTGCTTGTAAAGGATTCAGCACAGACAGACAAGTGACAATTGAACAGATGTGCAGTGGTTACAGAATAGTTACATGGAGCTCATTATCTGACCACACTGTTGGGCTCATGGTGAGTGACAAACTTAAGGGAAGTCACTGATTACAATGTGGAATGACGTTGAGATGTTAAATAATTTGGAACAAATTATGGGAAAAAGTAGGAGTTTAATGAGTTTAGAAAACCTGTGATGACATTGTTTAAGGAAAGTCACAGATTAAATTGTGGAATAAATTGGGATGATTCATGATTTGGGACAAATTATGGTAATAATAGTGATTTAATGATTGGAGAAAACCTGCACATGATACTTGTCTGTTATGCTGAGTACTTTATCACTCTCATGATCTATAGTTGGTTGCAAATGTGAAGTTTAATTTAACAGGTTTGTCTTTCAGGTTACAGGCTCCAGGTGGAGCTGGGAGTTAAACAAGCTTAACATGTGACTGCTGATTAATGTTTTTACACAGGGTTACAGGTTGGAGTATGGCTGCTCCAAGTGGGAAACCCTGGAGATTGTTTTAGAGAGAATGTGCAACATTCTTGTGCATGTCTCATTGGGGAGTTGACACATGGTGAAAGCCGTGTGGCGAGAGGAGTGTCATTTTTGAATTTGTAGATGTCGTGAGGTGTCATGACGAGAAGGAGTGGCTGAGAGGATCGTCCACAAGATGGGAGCTGAGGCCAGGAGAGAGGCTTCAGGAGGATCGGAGATCATCTTCAGTACAGCAGACATCACACAGAGAGCTGTGCTACTGAGCTTCCAGGAGATCAAGAGGAAACTTCCCACAGCAAGATTTTAAATAAAATGAAAGATTCAATGTTGACGCTGAGGAAGACAACTAAGGTGTACGACGTGCTCTGCCTTAAACCTTCAGCAGCGTTGGAACATGAGAACCTGAGGGATGGAGAGAGCGTGCCAAGCTCTATAAGTGACAGCGCAGAGGAAGTCCAGCGATGGTATTGGGATTCTGTGTGAGGCACAAATACTAGGAGACTGGGAAATAGTTGACACCACTTTTCCCAAGGATGAAGATCACCTAAAGTGTGTCACTTTGCCATGCAGATTTGATGCTCTGCAGAGAAGCCTTCTGTGAGGGAGAGATGTAAACAGACGAGCCTTTTATCTACAGTTAAATCATGTCAACTTCTCTAGGCTGGTTGAGGGGGAATTGGAGAGAAACGGCAGTGTTAGGTGTGACTGTTGTTATTTTAACTGTGATTTTTCTTACAGATGAATTGCCCAGAGACAGACCTGAATCCATTCCAGCGACTCCACCATCACAGGCCACGGTGAAGCAAACCAAACGTAGTGAAACAGGTAAATCAGATGAGTGTTTTGATTATTATGGCGGTATAGAGTTGGACTACGTTAAAGGGTCCACAATCTCGTATACATTTGATCTTTGTGCTGTCATTAAATGCAAGGGCTTACTGAAAAGTTGAGTCCAACATCCTTAATGGCAGTACTAAATCGGATGGCGTTAGATATGTTGTTGGGATAAAAAGGGGGCGTTTGCGCGATGTTTGGGGATATGTATTGTACTTTCATTCCAAATAACACAGTTCCCGACGGCTCTGTGACCCGAGTTCTGGAAGGCCTAAAGACGTCCACCGCAATGTATGAGCATTTGGGAGTGGATAACCCGTTGGAAGCTTGGATGACCTCTGTCTTTGGGCAATGGAAAGGGTTCATTATGTCAATTATGGTTTCTTTGTCTGTTTTATTGCAGTATCAGTGACATGTGGGTGTTGTTGTGTGCCTTGTATCAGAGCCTTGTTCGTAAGACTCATCAATCGTGCTGTGGGAGAATCTGATACAAAGGCACACACCATGATGCCATTTTTTGGGAAATGGGGAGTCACAGTATGAAAACATTAGGGTGAGAGATTTAGTTTAGTTTTATCTGCTATAGAGCAGATAAAAAGGGGGACTTGTAAAGTAAAACAGAGAAGAGTTAATGCTGAGTGGAAATTCCCCAGAGGATGTTTTAAGGTGGGGGTTTCAATACTTGTAACTGTGGGGGTTTTATGATGGGGTTACTTCTATAAAGCTGGCTGTAACTAACAAAGGGGTGAAGATTTTTGCAGAGGTCCACCTCATCTTCCTTTC
>NW_024583730.1:47684-51988 GCF_018398535.1 Haplochromis burtoni
CTCAGGCTGAATCTCAGTTGGACAGCCATGGTGTTCTCCGTCCAGCAGTTGGCCTTTGCACAGGTCTCGAACTGATAGAGAAAGTCTTTCCATGACCCTGACCCATCGAAATGGTCTGGTTGTAATGTGGGAATTTTCTCCTTGCCCCTCGTCTGTCCATCAGCACTACAATCTGCAAAACCACCGTCCTGCACTACACCAGGAAAACAGCCGCGTGGCCCTGGCATGGCTTGTTTTGAACTGTGACCCTGGTCATGCTTACAAAGCCCACACCCCCCCCATCTGGTGCTGGGGAAAAATAGCCCTGAGCTGGCATTTCATAGCTGTATTGCACAGGTTGGGGTACACCCGGCATAATGTGTAGCTTCGCTGGCTCAGTAAACTGCGTTTTTCTAGGGACACTACAGATACAGTTCATGGCGGTGAATGGCTGGCTGCATGGCCGAGATGTAACAATCCGAGATGGGTGATCATGTGGGCCATGCTGTCCCACTGTGAGTGGTGTAGATGCAGTGTTACCAGGGCCTTCGCAGTCTGAGCACTGCAACTGCTTAAACTCACTGCACACTGCATTCTGCTTCGCTATTGGTGTTATGAAAGGGTTGGTGTGAGCTGAAGGTGGCGGGGTGAGATGCCATGCAGCCTCAAACTCTGTCATATTGATTGCTGCTATGCTCGCCGCTGGCGTTAACTCTATGTCCGTGATGAAGGGGTTGCTGCTGTGGATTCTATTGTTTACATAAGTGGCACGGTCCACATTAGCTGTGCCACTCTCTGGGGTTTCTGACAAAAATGGGTTGCTGCTCTTACTGAAGTACATTACCATGCCATCCCCTTCAGCATCTCTCGGAGCCGCCATTTTCTCTGTCGTCCGAGGGAAAAGAGAAAAAAAGAAAAAAAAAAGTTCGCTCCCTCTCTCTCGGCGCTTTGCGGAGTTTAATCCCGGACAAGAGCCCCCAGTGTTACCGCGCCAGATCCGCGGCCCCGAACCGTAGTAAGGAAACCTCTGGCAGTTACTTGAAGGTTCCGTAACTGACTCGTAGCCGGCAACAGCTTACTATACAGGTCAACTCCGGTAGCAAGAAGATCGAGGGAGACGTAGGAAACTGCTTTACCGAACCTTTATTTCTCCTCCAAGGTACGAACACCGCGTACAGTGGGCTGAAACAGTTTACTCACAGTGGGCATCGCCGATACAACTCTGGCTGTCGAGGGAGTTATTATATTCCTTTTATTTACTTTCTCTTCGTCTCTTCTGTAGTTAACCGTTACTCTTCCTTTTTTCCTTCTTTTTTGCTCTCCGCCCCGCACACATTTCCCATCAGGCTCATCCTTAAAGGGCCACGCCTGTAACACTGGTCTTATGTTACAGCAGCTGTGTCAAGCTCGAGCTGCGAGTCATATTTTCGGCGCTACGTTGTAGTGAGATAAGTTTGTGGGTGTTTTGTGCAGCTTCGGCTGTCTTTTTAATTGCTCGCTGGTTAGCTAGCGTGAGCTATAAGCTAACAGCTAGCCTGGTTAAACAAGCTAGAGTTCAACGCACATGCAAACCGCTCGTCTCTACTGCTTTAACTGTTAAAACAGAAGGCAATACTGCGAATGACAGGGTTTATTATGTGAAACAGCAGCTTGTTTAGTTTAATCAGTCTGCATTAAGCTGGGCAAACACTGTGCGATTTTTTTCAGTCACGTTATTCCGCTCCTGCTCAAACTGTACAATTGAATCGAAGGGGTTAGAAGTTCATAGGTCACGATGCAGGGTCTCACACTATACAGCCTGATGCTCTGATGCGACCTGAGTGCTCAAACTGTGCGTCCATAACATGAAGCTTATCATACAAAATCTGTCCCTCGCTCGCCCTCTCTGTCTTTCACTCATACAGACACACACATGATCAACTTTGCTAAATTACTAATGAAAAACATTGACCAGGCAGCTGTGATTGAGCAGCAATGTCCATCCAACTCTTTTCATGGTTGTTGTAGTCGTGATAATTTTGTGAGGCCACATTGAAAAGCCTCGGATATGGAAGCGTAGAGCTGCCACCCAGGCAAAAGAAAAATAGAGCTATATCACGCTATAACATAAAAAGTATATTATTATTGTTCTAACAATATACCTTTCACGTTTGAACAATATAATATCACATTATTACAATATACAGAATTATCACGTTTGTACAATATAAATATTATATTGTTCAAACGTGAAAGGTATATTGCACGAACATGAAAAGTATATTGTTAGAACAAAAAACTTTTCACGTTATAACGTAATATAGCTCTATTTTTCTTTTGCCTGGGTGGCAGTTCTACGCTTATGTATTCGGATGAGCTTGCCAAAGTTCTACAAGTTGTGCCTCCATCTCTTGTGTCCAGATCACACGCTGCACTGCCGTGCTGCTCCACCTCACTTCCATTTCTGTGTTTGTGCGTGCGCAGTGTGAGAGGCTGCGTTGAGGGGCGACAGGATTTCAAACAGGTTTGATTATCTTGCGACCATACGATTGATGATTGGGAGCTGGTCGTGAGGTGTTAACTGCTTTTCGTTACCCCATGTATACTACACGATGCACACACGGTTAAGGCAAAACTTGGGCCGATCCCCAAAACGGTTGCGCAACTGAAAAATCGCCTCAAAGTGGGCCACAAATCGCACAGTGTATGGCCAGCTTTTGGAGGCTAGCTCCAAACAAACATCTGCAGCTTGGCAGTGTATACAGCACTATAATGACCAGACCTAATTCTTTTGAAAACCATACATCTTTCCACAGGTCTCCACTTCATCAGACATCACCTAGACACAGAGCTGGATGAGGCCAGCACGACCCACCTCTCGTGGCGGACCCCTTGGTCCCTTATTGGTCCATCTTCCGTGCCATGGTATAGATTGTTAATACATTATGGGCTGGTTAGGAGATATTCCCCATATAGCTGGTGCTGGTGGAGTCAGCTGTTGTTGTTTTGCTAGCGCAGCTGCTACTGCTTCTTGCATCCAAGTTTCCAAGTTCATAGTTGTTACCACCATTTGCTTGGCCTTTTCCATTGTTTTGTTAATTTCCTTTTGTGCCACCTGGTATTTCAGAAATCTTTTATTTAACTGTTTTATTTCTTCCTCTTCATGATCCTCATTTTTCCTGTGTGCACATTATGCTGGTTATCCATCCATAGGCAGTCTGCCACGAAGCCCATTCATCCAGGCTTTCCTGCTTCCTGGTTGCTGTTCACATTCAAATCCCCATAGTGTTTCATTTCATCTGAGGCCCCCCATATGATCCCAAAGCTTAGCTGCATTCTGTAAATATTTTGGAAATGACTCAATCAATTAATGTATTTATAAGCACATAAAAAAACACAGGTTGACCAAAGTACAAAGTATAAAGGGAAAAGTAAAGTTTGGTGAATCTTCCACCTCTCAAATCTTTAATTCCTGGGTAGGTGGCTCTAAGGTGCTGCCAAAGTCCATTTCTAAATTGATTGAAATTGTTGCTGTCCCGCACTCTGGGTCCAAAGCCTTAAAGATAAAAATAAATCCCAGCACAACCTCCTTATTTTCATCTGGACGCTTACGTTATAATTCAGATTAAAAGAACCCCACAGACAATGTTCCCTCTAATTTTTCATGTGTCTGAGCGAACACACAAACTCCCTAAGCAAACACTTGGACCACTGTGAGCAACAGCAGATGTGTGCACTGTGGTCACGCCAGCATCGAATCCATCCAAGTTACATGGTTTATTAAAATAATCAAATTACAGCATTTACATTTATGTTAGACTACTTTTAATTAACTGCTTTAGCCCACTTACAATGAAAATTTAAAAAAATCTTGTTTATGACCTGCGCAGTATGTTAACACTATTGGAAGGAAAAATAACTTGAATTCCAATTTATCCTGTAAATTGTGAAATAAAAAATAATGCTTGTGGAACAAGTCTAGTTTCATACTAGTAGAGATGATAGCTTATGACAGAGGAAATCTTTCTCTCCTTCCAGTTCTTATCTTTTGTCACTCCAGTTTCTTCTTAAGAAAAGTCAGTTCCTCTCACTACTTGTTAAGAAGAGCAGTTGCAGTCATACTTGCCAACCTTGAGACCTCGGAATTAGGGGGACATTGGGGTTGGGGGAGTGGTGCACACACACATACATACATATATATATACATATACACACATATACACATATATACATATATATATACATATATATACATATACACACATACACACATATATACATATATATATATATACACATATATATACACACACATATATAACACCCAGCACGCCCCTGCGGGCGTG
>NW_024583731.1:0-7763 GCF_018398535.1 Haplochromis burtoni
GGAAAATAGCAAATTTATTAAAAACACAGTAAAAACAGTTAAAAACAATTGAAACCTGAAAGAAAAAGGAAAATTAGAACAAATTGGTTAAAATACAATTAAAATGTGGTACTTACCTGGGAAGCCTAATTAAGGAAGGTACTTACCTGAATTCGGACCTGGAGAGTGACAGACATGGAAGACGGGGTAGTGATAACGTGGTGGGCCGCGGGAAGGGTCACGGTATGGCCCGTGCACCACTCCTGCCCTCCTCG
This sequence comes from Haplochromis burtoni, assembly GCF_018398535.1. Lineage (NCBI taxonomy): Eukaryota > Metazoa > Chordata > Actinopteri > Cichliformes > Cichlidae > Haplochromis > Haplochromis burtoni. The sequence continues at coordinate 255 of NW_024583731.1, forward strand.
TGCAGGGAGGAGTTTCATTCCCCTTACCTAACCCTAATACCTGCAAATGGGATCACACACAGTCTATAACAAACACATGACAGTGATCATCATCGATCATAATCATCATAATCATAATCATCATAATCATAATCATAATCATCATCGATCATCATCATCATCCATGACAGTCTTTGGTCCTTCTTCACTGACGATTTTTATGATACATGCGGGTGTCAGAGTCTCTAAGCCCTGTTCGGAAGCCTGCTCTGCGATAGATGCGGGTGTCAGAGTCTTTATGATACATGCGGGTGTCAGAGTCTCTAAGCCCTGTTTGGAAGCCTGCTCTGCGATAGATGCGGGTGTCAGAGTCTCTAAGCCCCGTTCGGCTGAGTCTGGGCATTCCTGCCCGGGAGAGTCCATCTCCTTGTCTTTTACAGATGGCTCGCTTGTCACATCTAACACATCCAGGGCCTCAGACGCTTTGGATTCTTCCTGTGTTGTATTATCAGACACCGCGGGGACATTGCTGTCGTCTCCGTCGTCCTCACCATCCTCGCGTTCGAGATCAAATACGCAGCTCCGTGTAGTGTTGCAGGCCAAACTCATCATATACGTGGAATCGGATTCTAGGTCGTAGTCATCTACACACGCTATGGTGCTCACTGTGCCAGCGGAGGAACCTAATCCTTCTTGTTGCTGTGATGCTACTTTCATCAGTTCATTGATAAACTCGTCCTTGACACCCATGGTGTTTTTAACGGTTAGGTACAACATCAAATTGTTTTGTGCACCTAAGCCCTGCAGAGTACAATCCATTTCCCAGGCCCTCACGTCGAACATGTCTGGGTAATGTCTCCCTATTGCGTCCAGAAGCTCGGTGTACAGCATGCCTGTGACGGCTTTCATTACGGCGTGGTTAGTTTCCATCGTTGTGGCCATGTCTTAGGCGCGAGCGAGTGTTTGGCAGCTTACGCACTGGGGGTACAGCGTTTCGATATCCACTAGTACTTCAGGAAAAATCGGTTGCGTACATTTGGGGCAGGCTATGTACATTTGTTTCATCTCGGTGAACGTGCACGTGTTGACGTCTCTGGTGCTAAGCGGCACATTGAACATTGGAGCCGCGCAACACGAGGACCCGAACGGCATGCACTCAAAGTCGTATTCGACGTCTATATTCCTGGGATTGCCTTTCACTTCGGAGGAATGAAACGTTTGGTTTTTCAGACACTTGGAACACCTGAGATCGCCTTCGACTCTTGGCTGCACGGAAGGCGTGGGCGCTCCGGGGATGAGGAGTATCTGCTTGTGGTTGTGGTCGACCCAATTGATGTGGCAGTTTAACACGGCATACAGGAGCATCTGCGATTCCGGGGGCAGTTGCCTCAGCCGTTGAAATCGCTCGAGGTGAAAAGCCTCGACGCTTTCGCGCAGCTTGGGTATGCAGCCCGCCGCCGTTTCCAACGGGGTGTCCGTCGTGTACGCGAGCGCGAGTTTGTAATAACAACTCAGCTCCCACTCGGACGCTAACGTTAGCGTCGGATGCCCCAGAGTCTTAACTACCTGAAAGGCGTTTATCAACTTGGTGTGATAGGACTTTCTCGTCGCGGAGTACACGAGCTTGGACCATTTTATCAGGCTGGCTTCGTGGCCGCGGTCCTCGTGCAATTCGTTGGTTCTTCGGTCTCGGTAGTCCGCCCCGCGGTAAACGGGTTCGGCTGTACGAAAGCTAATATCCTGCGCGTCACGGTGTCCCTTTGTGGCGTTTGCGCGTGGGGCTGTATTGCCCGCAGCCCGTTCCGGCTGCTCGATCGGAGGCGGCCGATGTAGTCCGGGAGGCGGAGTCCCGCACCATCCCCGGCTGGCCAGAAACTTTAAAGCCTCGACTGTCACGAGCCTGAGTTTGTGTTCGGCTCGTTCCTGATCGAAATATAACACTTGCTTTTGAAAACTGTAGAAATCGGCGAGCAGCGCTAAGCGTAGCACACCCTCGTACCCGGCCAGTTGCACCACCGCGGATTCGTCCGATAAGGAGGACTCACCCGTACACTCGACCAGGCTGCGCGACAGAGTACGCCACAAAGACAGGAAAACGGTCTTGACTTCGTCCGCGAGAGGGACGTTAGATTTAGCGGACAAACATTTTACAAGCTCGGATCTTAACGTAGAGGGGGAACCTGTCTCCTTTTGCTTATAATGGCACGCCAAACTGAGACACTCCAGGTACGCCTGCAGCAGGATCCCTTTTGCATACCGACCGGACCACACGACGACGGGATCGGGTACCCTTGCAAGGTCAGTTCTTTTGCGCCGGTGATCCTCGATTCTCCCGTCGTCTTCCATCTGTACCTGCCGGTCCTGTTCCCCGATGAAGTGTTGAAGATACACGCCGAACACCTGGGACACTTCTTAGCTTTGCAGAGTATACCCAAAGTCAACCACGATCTGGAGAGCACGCTCTTCCACGGGCTGTGTCGACTGTTCACCAGCGAGAGGGTCCTTGAAGTGTACGCCCAGACCGTAGGGGATCCTCCCTGTGACCCGGAGGATCCACCTTGCGGTCAACGACTGGAGGACTGTGAAAATGACGCCGGCGAACCCCCTCGCGTGTTTGCCTCTTTCACTAAAAGTACAGCAAAACAAAACGTTCTGGCTCTACTGCGAGGCCTTCTGTCTTTGTTCAACAAGACCGACCTCGTCGAAGAGATACCTCATACTCCCGGACACGAACCCGAACACATGCTATTCTTGTATCTCATCCAGCTCATGGTGGTGTTCGTGAGTAGCCAAATGCCTGAGACCGACCTGGCTTCTATTATGAGCGTGGCGTCGTCTGTGTTTCTCGAGACGAACCTCTGTCACCCCCTGTGCGCAGCTACGCTGTTGAAGCCCATGTTCGTCCCTTACTACCAGCAGCAATCCAGCAGGCCAAAGAAAAAGGCAGACGGCAAACCGCTCGCCGAGGGCGCACCCAGAGTTGCCTGTTACAGGTTGTTCACGGGGTACGTGTTGAACGACAAGGGCGAGGACGTGTCGACTTCCGGTGATCTGGAATGGACGGAGCGCAGCATTTTGAACCGCGTGCAGGGCTGGAAGCTTCAAGAACGTGACACCAGGAAACTGTGGTTCGTGGCGCCTCAGATGGGCGACAGGGTTACAATGATCAAAACCGAGGCCTTGCAGTTGATGGGGGGGCAAATCGGCGAGAAGGCCGTCAAGATAGCAGAATGCCTAGTGTGCGACAATATCATGGCCTACATGCAGTCGAGCGTCATTGGCACCTTGCGTAACATGTTACCTTGTCACGCCAACAGTGAGTTCGACGAACCTGTCATGGCCACGGTCAACTTTTCCATGACCAAGTTATCCGAGGCCATACGACATCAGAGCAGAAACCTGTGGTCCAAACTGCGTACGCGCACCAAGAGCTGTCTTTGCGTCACGGGCGTTGGGTTTGCGGGGCAAGACAGCGGAGCGGTCCTTCATTTCGGCCGGGTGTTCACCGGATCCAAAGAGAAGAGACTCCAGGGCCAGGGGTCCTACGGGACATTCACCTCCGTCGTCCTAGGAACGGGAGAGACAATGATGAGTAACATGCTGTTCGCAGCGTACAGTCTCCAACCGCCCCCCGCCAACAAAGGTTTTCGTGCTACGTTGGCCTCGCCGTACAAACCCGTGCCTCGCCGCACCGACACCGCAAGAGACGTGTACATGTACGCTAGATATCATCACAGGCTGAACTCGGGGGAATTCACCGAAGTTGCACATGTGAAACCCGCAAAGGATTCCCCCCAGAGCAATATGGTCACGGAGACGACTCTGACGCCAAACAGCAAGTACAAGGTCACCGCGGTGCACGGCGCCTTGCCCATGTGCGGGCTAACGCTGGCGCTTACCGTCAGACAGACGATGATAATGGTGACTGGCTTTCTGTGCGCGGAGATAGCGCGGTGCATCTACGGGACCAAGTCCGGCGACATGATGACCGTATGCAGGAGCATCACAGCGCTGAGCATGTCCTGTAAATTCAAGCTGCCTAAAAGCGACGACCAGGAAACACTCAACACGCTCAAAACCCCTTTCGGCGAACTCTTGAAAGTGACAGGTCCCATGTTCGGCAATTCCTCGAACAGAGCACGCCTCGATCTCAACGCGTTGGAATGGCTTGACGCCAAAGACTACAGGCTGCCCGAATGCTTGCGCAAGTCGCTGAACATGTTGGGGGACACCAGGCAGCAAGTGGAACAGATCATGAGAGACAAGAACATGTCGTACAACAGGGTCGTGTTCCTCAGCGACAATAGTAGAATGATCATGACGCAGTTGTACGAAAACAAAAAGGGTATGGTGAATGCCCCTCTGATGGCGATGTGTAACATGAGGTTGTTCACCAACAACACCAAGAGCTACGCCGCTTGTAAATTTTCCAACAAGGGCGGTTACTACCTGGTCAACGTGTTTAGCAATACTTGCATAAAGACACAGCTGTATCACCGAGACGACTCGTTGGAACTCCAGTGTTTGATGCGACCCACGCAAAGCACAGTGGATGATGTGATGGAAAGCATCGCGAAGGAGGTATCTTTCACGGTGCCTCGCATAGACATCAACCGGGTACGAATGTTGGCGGTGGATTTGAGAGCGGAGGAATTTGAGTCTTTGATCTGCGCTATTGAGAAGAAAAACATCCAAGTGACCGGTCTGGTTTCGCTGCCCTCGGCTTCAGCCAAGAAGCCGAGCCCGTCGCCTGCATCGCAGACGTCGACACAGGCACGGGATGAGGCCGATCGAAACGACAACCGTCGGGCGGACTATTCCTTGAAGAGAAAGGACAGGGAAGAGGAAGAACCCGCCAACTCGCTCTCCGGCGGTAACAAGAGTAGCAAGATTGCACACGTTTCGGCTAGCAACGCGGCCCTCGATAGCTACGGTGAGACAGAACGTTCTGCACCTGCGGAATTGTCCGTGGTGGATGACAGCGACACAGACTGCGGATACGACGACTCTGACTAACCGGAATACTCCTTCCTACTATGATAATGATGATAATGATAATGATGCCGATGATGTTTTTTTGTGATGCCACTGTCTAGTTTACATGATTTTTCATGTTCTCGTAAAAATAAAGACAACCTTAAACCATAACAGTTCCCGTACAGTGTCTGTGTTTATTCGAGACATATACACTCGTAGTGCTTACAGCGTGTCGCATGTAATATATTTCATTGCCAATCGTAATATTATGAACGCGTTGGGTGTCAATATAAAACCATCGCGTCGAAACGATGTGCCTCAGTCGGACACTCTCACTCTCAGTCGGAGACAGATTTACGTCAGTCGGTGAGATCGCATTGCCTGCAAGAGGAGAAAGTGAAACACCACACATTGCATTCCTCACAGTCCAAGGCCTCACAACACTTCTTTCCGTATAACACCCACGTCGCGCTACCGACACACACCTGGGCTGTCAGATACTATAAAAGCTCAACTTGTTTAGAAGGAGACTCGCAGATCCATTCGATCCACCAGAACACAATGCCCTCAGCTTACCACATTACACTCTCCCACCCGGAGGCCGTATGGCCTGGAAAGGTGGACGCCGTATCTCGATTCACAAACAAAGGGTCAGATGACATAATGGCATTACACGTTTTACACACCGAGATCAGAGAGAAATTCACGGGTGAGGAGCTACGCTTTTGCCAAGGAGTACATTACATTGACTACGTTTTGGACGTGGCCGATTTGAACACCGAGAGCCTGCTTGGGTTCCACATGGCGGAGTTCTGGATGAACAATCGCATCAGCTGCACTCCGGATTGGGGCCGGTGGTATATGCAGGTGGACCGAGGTCCCAATAGCTGTTGGCGGCTCCACGTGATGCTGGCAGATGCCGACAAGACCGAGGTCGACGCGGAGCGTTTTGTGGAGACCTTGTGGCGAGCCTACAAGGACTACTTTGGTCGCAGCTGGTTACCCCGAGGCGTCACGAAGACCGCGGCGTACGATGTGACACGACTGTACGAGGACCGGGAGTTCGAGGATAGCAGGGTGCAACTGATCCGTAAACACCCGGAGGAGTTTGACAATGTCATAGAGGGTCATTTGGGCAAACTACCCGCTCTGGGCGATGTGTATCGTGCCCAGTTACAGCACGAAGAATGCATGCTCTGGTGTGACACCAACGATCCTCGTTACACAGCGCCCGCATCTCGCCTGTGGCGTACGATGCTGGTGATCTAGTCTGACTGTATTTGACAGCTGCTTTTTCTGAATTTATGCTACAAAATTGTGTATGCGACGGCAACAGCAAACCCCAATAAACTTTAATGTCAACTCTGATTTCTGCCCAAGTTTTTTGTCTATGTGTCTGTGATTCTAGCAGTTATTACATTGAATGATATTAGCAAGCAGGAGATAGGAGACGATGCGATGTTGCACACATTCTCTTTATTTATCCGGTTACCCAATTACACACACAAAAAAGACACTGAAACACTGTTAAGTGAACACTAGTATGGCCAAGCAAGTACATTGAAATCATCATCATTATCATCATCGTCATCAACATCACATTTTACAAGTGAGCCGTTGCTCTGTCATATACCGCTGTAGGTGACCGTATTCATGGCCGCAACTTCGTCGTCCGTCAAATGTACCCAGTGTACAGCACAATTGAACTGTGTGTATTCGTAACCAGCTTCCTTCGTGGGCTGCGGAACGAGTGTTATACGATCAGGTACTTTACAGCGCACCACAAGACCTTGCGCTTTGTGGTCCATGTCTTCCAACCACGTGTGTATAACGGTTATCAGTGTTGGTAGTTGCTCGCTGTGACACAAGGGAAACACAGACTCATCGGTGGGATCGTCGTCCCCTGTGTCATCGGACTGAATGTCATAGTCGTCTACTTCTTCTTCTTCACCATACTGTATGCCACTATCATCTTCTTCGTCGTACCGTATGTCACTGTCGTCTTCTTCGTCGTACTGTATGCCACAACGGTCTGCATCGCCGCATTCAAGATCGCAGTCGCGCTCGGCTATCAGTTCACAACGGTCTTCCTCAAAAAACCCAGAGTCTTCTGTCATGGTTCGGATTTTGAGGAAGAGACTACGACTGGGATATAGTTTGGGTCAGCATAGATCATTTATTAAAACACACATTACAGTGTGGGAAGAGCCGGACTTCTTCTTCGTTTGCACAAAGACAGAAAGCTTTATAGCCATTATGACGTCAAACAGTTAGACCTTACTGGCAATGATAACAGTTCCTCGCACTCAAAAAGTTCTCCTTATATGGACATCATATGCTACTTTAGAGAAAAACAAGTGTGTAATACATTGTGCATTTTGTGATAGTGTAGCTCTCAGAGAGACTGTCCTAAGACGACCTTTCTGTTCTTATTAAGTGTGTATGTGAACGTGCATGTTTTACATAACTCTGTATGTGCATGTTTGTGTAAGCCTGCAAGTAACTGCAGGAGGCCCAACTGGACCCTCTAACTCGAGAGATGCTTTCGCCACA
>NW_024583731.1:21640-51978 GCF_018398535.1 Haplochromis burtoni
TAAAATTTTAAACCAAACTTTGGCTTGTTTCTTTCCAATAATGCTACTCTACTGGTTTTGGTGCCGTACTCAAAATTCCAGGTTGAGAGAAGTCCACCTTTATTCATCTGTAGCCTGTATTGGCACACTAAAGCATAGCATTAATATGATTTCCATTTCTCTTCTTTGCAGCTGCTTGAAACAGAGAGAGAGAGAGACACACTTTTCCTTTTTTTTTTCCTATCGGGCTAGAGCTTAACCCTTATATGGGCATGCAAACTTCCTATCACACACACTCTCACAGCTAAAGTCACCAACTCCAAAACCACAGAATTTAATCAATATAGTCAAAACTCTTACCCACAGCCTCTGAAATAATAAAAAACTCACCAAACACTCGGTTACTCTCTATCACTCGCTCCTTCTCATTCTCCCCATACAGCATACACGCTCGCTCCCGCGGACCCGCTCGGCCCCGCGGGCTCACTTGGCCCCCACCTTTGTTCTCTCTCACAGAGACAGAGAGAGGCAGCCTTTTCCTTTTTTTTCTCAGCACTCATACACACACAGAATCCCCTCTGAGAGAAAGAGGGAGAGAAGAGAAAAGAGTTTGTAGAGAGGAAGTTTAGCAGGAGTTTCAGATTTAACAGATTTATAAAACTTATTTACACACACAGGTAATTGATGTCCTATTTACCTATTTACACACGGGCCGCATAGACGTCGTATGCCAGAAGAGGTTACACCTAAGTTTTTGACTAATTTAAAAGCATCTATAGCCCAGGCCTCGCCTTGCTGATCAATTACACGCCTCGGGGACGCCACCCCGACAACGACCCGATTACTAAGTTCTAATTACTTTATAACCGCTTCCCACAACTGGCAGGGAATTCCACGTCCGATGCTGGCACCAAGCCCACGCCTTCAGCTATACTTAAAACTCACAAGGCAGCCACGTTAAAAGGTCACGGCCGGTCCTCGACCTGTCGATCAATCTGGCGCAGTAAAGGAAGCGGTCTCCCGTCGACCGCTCCGGTTTGTTTGGGATGCCCGAAGTTCCCCGGCAACCAACCGAGCAAAAAACCTAACCCCGCGTCCGTGGTCAGGGGTCACCGCCACAGTGCTGAGCAGCTACGCCCTTAAGGGACCGCGTCCCCCGTCCTAAGAAAATTTACTTGTTTTAAAAGCCTCACGGTGAGCTCTCAGCTCCCGTTTAATTACCTGAGACCCAAGACCGCGTCTCTGCTAATCGATTAAACCAAAAACCCTACACTAACCAGGTGACTGCTGGCATCCAGCCACCCACATCGGTTTTCCACACCTTAAAACCATATTGTTTTAACCTCATATAACCTCTTAAACCTCTTAAAATTCGCTCCCACAATAAGCAGCTATACCTTTTATCAGTAAAATATTCCCCAAACATCTAACACTAATTACCCCAAAATCACCACGGACAGAACAGAAGCTCCACTGAGTGAACCTTTAATTTAGCACTTAATTTCCAATTCGGCACCTTTGGAGATCCATCAACAGGCGGTGCTTACCTCTCATATTTCGGGGCCCATCACTCAGTGTAGCTCCTGGCTGTCCGTCTGACACCACTTATACCCCAGCCACGCTCCATTTGTCCCTCCTCAAACCGGGTTTTTCGGCACCAGAATTGTCATGGTTCGGATTTTGAGGAAGAGACTACGACTGGGATATAGTTTGGGTCAGCATAGAACATTTATTAAAACACACATTACAGTGTGGGAAGAGCCGGACTTCTTCGTTTGCACAAAGACAGAAAGCTTTATAGCCATTATGACGTCAAACAGTTAGACCTTACTGGCAATGATAACAGTTCCTCGCACTCAAAAAGTTCTCCTTATATGGACATCATATGCTACTTTAGAGAAAAACAAGTGTGTAATACATTGTGCATTTTGTGATAGTGTAGCTCTCAGAGAGACTGTCCTAAGACGACCTTTCTGTTCTTATTAAGTGTGTATGTGAACGTGCATGTTTTACATAACTCTGTATGTGCATGTTTGTGTAAGCCTGCAAGTAACTGCAGGAGGCCCAACTGGACCCTCTAACTCGAGAGATGCTTTCGCCACAAGCGTCATGTTACTCGGCACGTTGCATGTGACTAACAGGCCCAGTTTCTGGTAGTCTGCTTCCAACCACTTGTGAACAACAGCCACCAGCCCAGGTAGTTGTTCCGTGTGGCATAACGGAAACACATACTCCAGCTCAACATACTCTGTCGCCATCATGGTTGTCGTCTCTCCGTCGTCAGTTTTGATGCCCCAGCCAGTGGTAGAAATAAAGATTGGACCTTCGGGTTGTCTGACTATGGTACAATCTATACCTGGAGTCCCAGTGAACCGTAAGTGTTCCTTGGACACTTCTGGAATCTTAAGCGATGTGTTATTGTTACCGGTGGCATCCTGAAGCTTGGGGGCAGTAGTATCACCGTCCTCGAATACCAGCAACATGTGGCAACACCCTGCATCTGCACGGAAAGCAGCAGGCATACCCTTTACCACTTCTCCGGGGTCCTCTTTGCTAGGAAACACATCCGAGTAAAGGTCCTGGTATTTATCTTCATTGTGCGTGAGAACCATGTGCACTAAATCCAGAAAGACCCTGAGCGGAATGACTATTCGGTCGGCGAACACTTGGTTGTTGTGGGTATTATCCGTAAGCTGAACTTTCTGTCCTGGCTTCACTGTTGGATGTGTGCTCACCAGCACCACACAAGGAAGATCGTGTGTGACATCATAATTGATAGTGAAGGCGTTTCCCGTATCCCAATCCCGTCGGCCTAACGTTGCTGTTCGCAAGGTTTTCTTGGGCGGCAACAGGCCCCCGGTCATGTCGTCCACGGGCCGCGCATTTGCGCGCTTACGGTTTGCCATATTCAAAGACATGGTCGCTTCAGTTGCCTGCTCGATCTACAGGTCCTTTTGGTCCACCTAAGCACTCCGAATGAACGTATCACAGCTCAATTGCGTTTTGTGACTATATGATGTGCTAGCAGGGATTGTATTTAGTGCTGCTTTTGAAGTGCTGTGTCCTAGCAATTAATATAGTGTATGTGTGTATTTAGAAACCACGCTACGAAATAAAAGACAGTGAACCCACAGGTCGGGGCCGCCGACTCAAGGGTCGGGGCCGCCGACTCACAGGTCGGCAAGCGCCGACTCACAGGTCGGGGCTGCCGACATCAATGGTGCGCTTTAATGTCGCCATGTGGACCTCTAGTGCGGTCTGGTGGTAATCTCTGTTGTATGTGCAGATAGATATCCGTGTGTGTGTGTGTGTGTGTGTGTGTGTGTTTTCAGAAAGAACGCTTTGACATATATTATATAATAATCATAGACCGCGCGTATGACAAGGTAACACAAAGAAACAGTGTAGAGTTGAATGTGTTTTATTTCATTTTTTAGATACAGAAAAACAGCGTAAACATTGAAGCGGTGATGAGTATTCCTAATACACAGCTCTTATTGTTGCCGACACCGGCATCGCATTTCAATATCTCCTATGTTCAAGGACGCGGACGCTTCTTGTTGGGACAATGTCTCTTGCTGTGGGGACACTCGATCATTGCGTTTCGGCATATACCGTACTGTGGTTCCACGGACACAACTGTATCCTCGTACGAGGTGTGCCACATATCCTTTGGGTTGGAGAGAAGGGGCCAGTACTGGTCCATGCTGGCGAGGGTGTACCGATAACCCAGCGCTTCAATGGGCGTGGGTATTAGCGTCATGTTGCTCGGCACGTTGCATGTGACTAATAGGCCCAGTTTCTGGTAGTCTGCTTCCAACCACTTGTGAACAACAGCCACCAGCCCAGGTAGGTGTTCAGTGTGACATAAAGGAAACACATACTCGTTCTCCTCGCAGTCCCCCGGCATCATGGTTATTTTCTCTCCATCCTCGGTTTGAATGTGCCAGCGACTGGTGGTGAGAAAGAGTGGACCTTTAGGTTGTCTGACTGTAGTGCAACATACGCCTGGAACACCGGTGTATCTTAAGTGTTCCTTTGACACTTCGGGGATCTTGGGCCAGTTGTTGTCATTCCCCTCTTCATCCTGAGGCATGCGTATGCGTTCGGCGATGTTGCCGTCGGGGTCTTCTTCCTCCTCATCGTCGTGCTCATCCTCCTCCTCCTCGTCCTCAGCAGGACCATTTATTACCACCGTGTGGTAACAACCTGCATCTTTATATATAGCAGGCATGTTCTTTACAACAACGTCGGGGTTTTCCGTACTAGGAAAGGCATCGGTGTACAAGTACAGATATTTGTCTTCATTATGCGTGAGATGCATATGCAGTAAATCCAGAAAGACCCTGAGCGGGATGACCACTTTATCGGCAAACAGCTGCTCACCAGCGCTGTCAACCGTGAGTAGAACCTTATGGTCAGACTTCACGGTTGGCCATGTACTCATGAAAGTCACACAGGGGAGACCTCTTGTGACATCGTAAGTGATAGTAAAGGCATTTCCAGTGTCCCAATCTGCCCAACGTCGCTCTTCGCCACTTTTTCTTGGGTGGCAACAGACTCCCGGTCATGTCGTCCACGGGCTGCGCGTTTGCGCGCTTATGGTTTGCGATATTCAAAGACATGGTTTTTTCAGTTGCCTGCTCTATCTATAGGTCCTTTTGGTCGGTCCACCTAAGCACTCTGAATGAACGTATCACAGCTCAATTGCGTTTTGTGACTATATGATGTGCTAGCAGGGATTGTATTTAGTGCTGTTTGAATTGCTGTGTCCGAGCCATTAATATAATGTATGTGTGAATTTAGAAACCACGCTGCGAAATAAAAGACAGTGAAACCACAGGTTGGCAAGCGCCGACTCACAGGTCGGGAAGCGCCGACCCACAGGTCGGCAGGCGCCAACTCACAGGTCGGGAAGCGCCGACCCACAGGTCGGCAGGCGCCGACCCACAGGTCGGGAAGCGCCGACTCACAGGTCGGGAAGCGCCGACTCACATTTCGGCAGGCGCCGACCCACAGGTCGGGAAGCGCCGACCCACAGGTCGGTAAGCGCCGACCCACAGGTCGGTAAGCGCCGACCCACAGGTCGTCAAGCCTGTTTGCCTGGCCTTTGTGGGGATGATTCGTCTTTCTCAGTGGTTGTTATATTGAGACTTAAGTGTGTTAGCCACTACATACAAAGAGAGGAGCACAGCGTGAACCTGGAAAGTTCTGGAGTAACTGGAGCGATTATGCAACTTGGATTCCTATAACAACCAGACGTGGAAGATGATCCAACTGCTGATCCACTTGTGTTTTACCTCTACTGTATAACGCTATATATAATGTAGCAGTATACATGTGTTGTGTCTACAATAAAAGTGTAAATCTCTATTGTGTTATTCGTGTCATTTATTCTACGCTCAAAACACACACCGATAGCTTGGACAGCACGGTATTATTTAGCATGGGGGTGGTACACGTACACTGTTGTTGGATTGATGTGAATGAAATGCACGCAGACAGTTTGTATGTACACATGGTTGGTTTATTGCTGAATAAAACATTACCTGATACACGTACAGTTGTTGGATTGATCTGAATGAGATGCACGCAGACAGTTTGTATGTACACATGGTTGGTCTATTGCTGAATAAATCATCACCTGATACACGTACACCAAGGCTTCTTTGCTGTGAGTACCTTCCACGGCGATCCACGTACAACTCTGTGTGGGCAATAACCGATAACCGGATCATCCAAGCAAGCAATGCTACATGTACATTCTGAGAACTTTTTTAACACAGCGGGCACAGACTTTACAGGTAGTATCACAAGAAACACAGCACACATGACCGCAATCCGACAGCCAACACTTGTCCTTTCCACACGATGTGCAAGTCCTGGAGGTTACGCCTGCGGTTGTAATGTTTTTTTTGCCAACGTGTTGCTTGCAAAGAGGACATGTGATCAGCATGGCCTCTTTGTTTCCCAAAGAGGTTATGCACGCTTGGCAACAAAGGTGGCCACACTCTAGGTAGACGTCGCTTTCCTCTCGGCAGACCGTGCATTCGTAAGGGTATGTGAACATGTGATCCTCATCAGGTGGGGGAGTTGTTGTACCTACCGAGCACACGAAACAACTGTAAGCGACTATGACACACACACACACACACACACACACACACACACAGTGTCTTACTCACAATGCACAGCTGATTGTGCTGCCACTGACAAATGGGCGACTCTCCCGAAATGGCGACATCAGCTGCGTGCACGTTATGGCCGTCATCGTAAGATGCGGTGAGTCGACAATCAGCGAGAAACCGACCGTCGTTCCTCAGCACATCGGCGACCGTGGACAGCGGGTCGCTGTAATATAACATGGTGGGTAAGGTTGGGTTGGAGTCCTCTTGGGTTAGACCATCGTACAGGAGCGACGCGCCTCTCGGTACATTCTGCGGTGTCGTATGTATAGAGTACGGCTTGTTTTTCATGGTACGGTGCTTTGTGCGAACTTTCAGGTGTTTCATGCGATGATCGAACGTGTCCTTAGCCCCCGCTGTGAACCGGCCAGTTATCATACCTGGAGTGGCCTCCGTGTAGATGAGGTCCATGTCATGGTCAGTCAAGGCTATACAGGGAGAGTAGGATGACAGGGACATGGTGTCGTTCCACACCGTATCACAATGTATGTCGTATCTCTTCAGCAGGTCTCAGATGCACATAGGTTCATCGCATCGGATTTGCAGCAACTTAGTATCGCCCGAGTGGCTTTTGGTGAGAAGAGTCACGCTATGGGGCTCCTGCACAGGGGGATACAGTGCAATTATTATTATTGTTATTATTATTATTATTATTATTATTATTATTATTATTATTATTATCATCATCATCATCATCATCGTTGTTGTTATTACACACATAGCTTACAGTGGATCAACAGACACCACGAAACAAAAACCACCTTACATGTTTACAATGCAGCTGGAAGATAGTGTGAGAATCACAGGCGGTTGTTTTGGCATCCTTCTTCCAACCCTTAGCAGCGACAAGGGCGTTGCAATCATTCACGTGTCTGTAGAACGACGAGCCGGAGCACGGAGTCGTCAGTATAATGTACGTATGTGACACTGTTTTGCTTGCGTCTACATAGGAGTCGAGGATTGTATCGAACGAATCCTCCGCCATAACGACACAACTAGCGTCTACCCACAGATTTTTTGCTCGGCGTATCAGTTGTTTCTTGATGGCATTAGCCGACAGGGTGTCGATTTGCATGCACACTATCGTCAAATGTTGAGTTGGCAGTTGATAGGCTTCTGCTTCCCATCTTGTCAGGCTCCACTTTCTAGCACCTGAATCCTCGGGCGACCACACATTAATGTGAGCTTTAGGTTCCCAGCACCATCGAATGGCCAACGTTATGTACTCCATGGTTGTCAGCCAGCTATAAGTGGGGAAACAGCTTGTGGTGGTGTTTGGGTTTGTTGCACTACAAAAGAGTCTAGCTGAAAACACACTGTGGAACCTCTAAGCTACGAAACTTAAATGTATCTGGGGTTGAGCAGACTCCAAGTGATCTGGTTATATTAGCACGGAGCCAGCCGACCTGGCTACACTATCCAGCCGACCTGGCTACACTATCTGCAGGTCGGGAGCGTTGGAACTGCAGGTCAGGAGCGTTGGAACTGCAGGTCGGGAGCGTTGGAACTGCAGGTCGGGAGCGTTGGAACCACAGGTCGGGAGCTTTGGAACCACAGGTCGGGAGCTTTGGAACACAGGTCGGGAGCTTTGGAACCACAGGTCGGGAGCTTTGGAACACAGCGAGTTTGGATCGGGAGCTTTGGAACTACAGGTCGGGAGCTTTGGAACTACAGGTCGGGAGCTTTGGAACACAGGTCGGGAGCGTTGGAACTGCAGGTCGGGAGCGTCGGAACTGCAGGTCGGGAGCGTTGGAACTGTAGGTCAGGAGCGTTTGAACTGCAGGTCGGGAGCGTTGGAACTGCAGGTCCGCTGGCTCCTGAGTCTAGGTCGGCCACTGTGTGGATCTGGTGATAACCCCTTTCGTTGTCGTATAAAGCTGTCCTAAAGTTGTACGAGTAATCGAGAACAGCTATTGATATAGTCATCCCATTACCACTCACGTATAAACACTCCTATCGCCACATAAGGTACCGTTATGGCTGTGGAACGACTGAAGTCGTGGCAACATGACATTGCAGAGCGGTGCGTTTACCACGCGGTGCGTTTGCCACGACTTCAGTCGTTCCACAGCCATAACAACATGACATTGCAGAGCGGTGCGTTTACCTAACCGAAAGTATTTTCGAAAGATACACGAGGGAGCTCCCAGACACACCAGATATGATGGATATACCAAACTACGTGCATCGCCTCCAAGCCCTAGTCGAATACTGCATGGAGAATGAGTTCCGAGCCAAAGTGTTACTGTCATTGGTCGGTCACATCGATCCCCGCCTGTACCAGGACTTGGCGGAACGGGGACCAAGGGGGAAGACAGGTACTGTACTTCTTTTCGAAGTACCATCGTGTCCGACAAAACACTTTTTTTTTTGGCTCGTATTCATGTGTATATCTCCGCAGAACGAAAACTGACACAATTGAAGTTAACCGACGCTGCAGAGCGCATGATCGGCTTGACGTTGCCGAGCTTCCAGCGTGCAGTCAGAGAAGGCAGCTTCCTGGACAAAATCACGACTGTTGACGACGCAGTCGAGATCATGGTTGAGGAACGGCTGATCTTACCCGATGAACAATATATGCTATATCACATATATAAAACCACCGCGGGGAAGGTACGTGCACTCAGATACCTCTTTGGATGCCCCACGGTACCCGACGACACCAAGGCCAGCATCTCGCTGATTCTGGCCGTGTACAACCTGGACGTCTTTGGCATCTTCACCGACGACCCTTATAGCTTGTTGGAGATTGTGTCTATTCCCTCAGTGGGGGCTTTGGTTGTGTAGACATGAGGTTTAACATTATGACTGTGTATAAAGAGTGATGTGTGAGTACCTGTATTTCACAATAAACAAAAACACCCTTATACATTTCTGTGCAGCGTCTTTAGTTTTGATACATGATACCAACAAGTACCTCGGCGCAAACCTTGGTGCGCCGCATGGGAATAGCATTGCACATGCTAGGTTTACTGTATTACTGTAAAATGCACTTATGTGAGAACGATTCTCAGTTGGACACTTGTGTGTAGTTGGGTTGAATAGTCTTGCGTGTAGGTCGGACACTCTTGCGGCTGCGTCGGCCGGCGTTGCAGGTCGGCCAGCGTTGCAGGTCGGCCGGCGTTGCAGGTCGGCCGCTGTGCGCAACTCAGTCGGATACCTCCACACTTGATAGATAAAGCGGTCCCAAAGTTGTACGAGTAATACAGAGTTGCTATTGCTATATCTCTCGAATAACCATCCTCGTATATACATACACCGCCACCCCACGTACGATACAGTTATGGCTGTGGAACAACTCAGGTCGTGGAAGCATGACATTGCAGAGCGGTGCACTCACATAACCGAAAGTATTTTTGACAGATACACCGACGGGGACCAGGACCTAGATGAAACTGCTATGATGAAAATACCAAACCATGTACATCGCCTACGTGCCCTTGTCGAATACAGCTTGCAGGATGAGGGCCGAGCCAAAGTGTTACTGTCAGCGGTCCATGAACTCAATCCCTACTTTTACCAGGACTTGGTGGAACGGGGACCGCAGGGAAAGACAGGTACTGTATTTCTTTTCATTGCAATAACCATCGTGTTGGACGAACATCTTGTTGCTTGCATACTTATGTCTATATCTCCGCAGAACGAAAACTGACACAGTTCAAGTTAACTGGCGCTGTCGAGCAGATGATCGGCTCGACGCTGCTGAGGTTCCAACGTGCAGTCAGAGAACGCAGCTTCCTGGACAAAATCACAACTGTAGATGATGCAGTCGACCTCATGGTTCAAGAACAGCTGATCTTACCCGATGAAGAATATATGCTATATCACATGTATGAAACCACCGAGGGGAAGGTGGGTGCGCTCAGATACCTCTTTGAATGCCCACAACTACCCGACGAGGCGAAGGCCAGCATATCGTTGATTCTGGCCGTGTACAACCTACACGCCTTCGGTATCTTCCCAGAACGCTGGTTGGAGACTGTAACCCCCCAAGCGGGGGCTTTGGTTGTGTAGACATGTGGTGTGTCAGCACGAGTGTGAAGCGTGGTGTTTGACTGTATTTGACAAATAAAATAACAACCATTACACATTGCAGCACAGTGTCTTTATTTTTTTATACATGATACCAACGAGTACCTCTGTCAAAACCCTTGGTACAGATACATTTCAGTACGAGGTCAGACTCATACATCGGAACACATTTCGCCCTCAGGGGTCTTGTGTTTTTGGTTTGCGCGGATCCACACTACACCACACAACACGGCGATGACGGTCAGCAACAGGATCAGGGCTGCTATTATACCAGGGCGGCCTCTAGGTTGTGGAGAATGTGAAAAAGGAGCCGTTGTGAGCTCTGAGACTGTGAGGTTGACACGTCCCTTGGACACTACGTGACTCTGGCCAGTTGTTGTGTTTCTGGCTGTAAGCTCACACGTATATAGCCCTGTGTCGGCTACACTGACGTTCCTTAGAATCACAGACCAGTTTGTGTTTCCCACGGACGGCTCGAGCAGCTTCACTCGGCCTTTAAACATGTCACATTGGTAGTTGTCGTAAGAACGTAGATCTTGAAAGAAGTACAGGTAACCACAGGATATGGTTGATTTCTGCCACTCCACCAGGGTAACTGGACTCGCTGTAGTATTCTGACAGCGAAGAACCACGTCTTGTCCACATATCGCCGTTACGTATGTGTCAGCTAAACGAGAGAAACACATTTGGTTAGTTATTCGCATAAAGGTTACAACACTACGTTCGATGTACAATGTACTATGTCTTTCATCCGGGAAACAAACGGCATTCGAGCGAGTTCACAAACATGCACGTCAACAATAGTGTTTTAGGAGTGACTACAAACCTTTTGAGTCAAGAGACAAAGACATTATTGGAGTGCAAAACACACACAAGGACAACCACCTTAACATGGCCATATTTCTCAGTGATCCACCGAGAATGTCCAATGCGATCATCACACGTTCTTCACAATGAGATTATACCCCAGGTCGGCTGGAAATGTAGCCAGGTCGGCTGTTCCAACGTTCCCGATCTACAGTTCCAACGCTCCCGACCTACAGTTCCAAAAGCCCCCGACCTGCAGTTCCAAAGCCCCCGACCTGCAGTTCCAAAGCTCCCGACCTGCAGCACGGAGCAGCCGACATAGCCACGAGAGTGTCCAACTGACAACTGCTCTCCCATAAGTACACCACGCAATAATAGAGCAAACCTAGCATTCTAAAGCGTATCCACATTTGGGTTGGTAGCAATGAGCGTGGACAAACTGCAAGCGCACAGGCACAGCATCATCGACAGTTGCTGCTTTGAACCTGTAATATACAAGGAGTTCATTCGTCATTACACGGACACCAAGCTATCCAGGTCCCTCGAGACCACGAACCCCGTAACGCGAATCCCGGTACTTGTGGATTACTGTCTTGACAACGATGAGCGTGCCGAGGCGTTGATTAGTATACTACAGACTCACTGCATGCATTTGTATGCCTTGCTAGAAGCATAGGACCCCGCATATAATAACATAGCAAACCTAGCATTCTAAAGCGTATCCACATTCGGGTTGATGACAATGAGCGTGTACAAACTGCAATCGTACAGGCACGACATCATCGAAGGTTGCTGGTGCTATGAACCTGTAATATACAAGGAGTTCTTTTATCGTTACCCGGACACCGAGCTATTCAGGGCCCTCGAGACCCCGAACGCCATGAGGCGAATCCGGACACTCATGGACTACTGTCTGGACAACGATGAGCACGCCGAGGCGTTGCTTCGTATAGTACGGACTCACTGCAAGCATTTATACGCCTGGCTAGAAGAAAACGGCCCGAAAGGCCCCCTAGGTACCATTGACAAACGCACAACTTAAAGAAAAGAAACTGGAGACGGTCTGTTGGTGTCGTATGTGTTTCATTTTGTATCATGTCTTACGTTTTGTTTTTGTTTTTGTTTTGTTTTTCACTAGAGCGAACCAAAACCACTCACACCTTGACCCCTGCAGCAATGCTTGTCTTGGGGTGGAAAGGGAAGCGACTCAACGGCGCCGAACTAATGGAGGACATGGAACTACACCAGTTGTTATCCAGAGTCACCACAATCCAGGACGCCGTTGAGGACATGTGGGCAGAAGGCGTGATCCTGACCCGAGGAATACGAAGAGCTTGTTCTCGCAACCAAGATGTCGTGTCAGGAAAACACAATTCGCAAGATGCTTAGTGATCCAGACATACCAGTTGCTACAAAGCACAGTATTGGCCTGATACTCATGTCACATAACATGCACATATACGGACTGACGGACGAATGGAAAGGCTATAAAGTGTTTCGAGCTACAGACTCGTAGACTGCGCACCGTAACCAGTGAAATGTATATGCGTCGCTCCCGATGTTATTGTGAATGTGAATGTTGGCAACAGCAAATAAAATCAAGGTGACACGCACAGGGTTAGTGTGGTTTCTTTTATTAGTGTGGTCCGATGTTTATGTTCACAAGTCATGTAGGTACACTGCATGTTACACAAAGGACATTCTTAGTAGGTTTATCGTTGCTTCCATAAGCACCGTAGCCGGTGTTGTCGTTGTTGTATGTTACACACAGCACAGCTCAATTGTGGACACGCTTCACTGAATCCCATTTCATCTCTGGCGTTCTCGATACCAAAACAAAAAGGTGTTCCACTTCAAGGCGTCTTGGTTGGTGTCACACCACAGCAGGCAAGTAGCTTGCTGCGATTCCGTCTCACGGAAAACATCACCTAAGCGAGGCACCACACTAAAGCGGTCATCCACCAACTCCCGTAGGTCTTTGTCGATCGCCGCGCTTACGAGTTTCCAGCGGTTGTCTTCAAACCGGCAGTCGGTGTGTCGATCTGCCTCTCCTGGTATCCAGCTGAGCGTGAAGTATTCTTTGTAAGCTTTCCACAACTGCTCAGTGAAGCGCTCTATATCCATCGTGTCGTCTTCCATCAAAAGGGTCAACGTCCACCCTAAGTCAGCGGTGCGATCCACTTGCACGTACCACGGCCAGCACACGTAATCCCTGTTCGTGTAATATCTCGACCAAAACTGACACAGCTGAAACCCGTCCGTGCTCAGCGCACCCAGGTCTTCCACCTCCAAAAGCTTTATATACGGCAGTAACGTGTACAGTTTAGGCTTCTCGTCCGCGGTCATCTTGGTCGTCATTGAGCTCGAGAGCACGTGCCTTTTCATAATTTTGTCTAGCCTGGGGCTGTAGAGTCTAGAGAGTTTGTCGATCTTAGAGTCGGGGAACGCCACCCTGGGATGGCGTACGGTGAGTCGATGAGTACCTGGCATTGTAACGACGGTATGCATGTAGTGCGATGTGTGTGGTGACAGTGTCTGTGTATATATACCTCGCAGGAAACATAAACAACACATTTGACTCCGGCAGTGACACACAGGAGACGTACGAACCATCGGAATGTTACCCTTTGTGATTGTCGTTGTGTGCTGTCAACTGATCAACGTCACGGACGATCTCACTGCTGTCACAGCAGAGAGTGGGCAAAGGGTTGTGACTCTACCGTGTCGATGTTCATACGCGAGATCCGTCATTGCCTGTGTGCAGTGGAGGAGAACTGATTTGATGGATGAGTAATATTCTGTTTTCTGTCCTTGTTTTGTAAACCATATGGCATCTGTGCAGCACAAATAAAAGCTGAGACATACTGTTATTGTGTGGTGTTTTACACTGTTTCATTTGCGTTGAAAACGCAATCATACACTGAGCTGGGTTTGATTCCTTTATACACCAAATGTCAAATGAAAACCCCCGTACAAGATCACAGTGTACGTTTGTTTATTCACAAATACATCAGCGTGTTGAGGTTACATATACAATTTTATATCACAAGTAAAATAGACTTATCGTGGTAGTGGCTTTTACAAAAATATACACACACTGCATGAAAAGAGCATGAAATAATCCCCTTTGCCCCCCCCCCCGCCCCCATCAGCAACGCCTTGCCACTATGTCCGGTACCTGCTCGGCTAAAAACTCATCTGGGTAGAGCTCAACGTTCTGAAGCTTGCGCTTTAGCAACTTGACAGCAGTCTGAGATATACCGTTTATGTGGAAATTCGGGGTTATGCGCACCCTCAGAGGGTACGGGTTCATCTTGAGCGTGCTCTCCGACTCGCTCTCTCGCCCGAGGTCGTCCCCTCCTATCTGCACGTATTGAGACTGTCTAGATATAGATGACAGTACTTTCTTCTGATACTCTGACAGCCCTTCCGTGTTACACCGTGACGTGCTACCACCAGCGCTAGCTCCTACACCAAAGCCAGAGACTTCGACTTTAGCTCCCCTCTCTCTGCAGCGCTCAGCAGCATCGTTCAAGCTGTTTTCAGCGTCCTTGTTGCAGGTAGAGAACACCTCAAACGAGCTGTAATATCCACCAACCTCCACTGAGCTTACGAACCCATAGCCCCAAGTGTGGAGGAACTCATCGATGTATCCGTCTGGGTTGCTGTTAAGCTCCTTCACTGACGCGCGGAGCGCAGTGGTGGGTTCGTAGGACGAGAAGGTTGCGCTGCCCACTTGGCACTGATACGAAGATGACGAGACTGACATTTTGTTGCTCGAAGACACCGTCCTCTCCATCGACCTCTCCACGGCATCAGTCTTACTGAACGTCACTTCGGCCGAGGCCGTTACACCAGCAAAGGACCCCGACACTCCTGCGTGACCAGAGTCAGAGTCCTCGGTATCATGCGATTGCTTGAACTGCGATGCGTCACCGGATGCTCTCTTGTATTCTCTGCTAGCTCTCAGACACCTGATGGCCTTGTGTAACTTGATACGGGCGGGCACCACGAACTCGTTTTGTGTCCTGCATCTATCCAAGAACCCCGAGAGCGCTACAGCCTCCAAGTTCCCCACGCCTTTGCTTGTCACAGTGTAGCCCAGCGGAAAGGTGTAAACAGAGATGGTCGAGTCGCAATAGGTCGTCAGCAATCGGTCTGTTATGTACAGAGTTCCAACAGTAAGTGTGCTCAATATGGAGACAGACGCAAAAGCATACAAGACGATAGTAACTCGGACACCCGCTATCTTCCGCTCACCAATTCTACGCACTTGGTCACAGTCAGTCATGGGTTCTTCACGATTAGGTGTATCGGAGATGACATTGTCGGCATGCGACACAGTAAGCACAAGGGCAGTCTGTGTAGCTGGTCTTTTCTTGAGTTGCCTAACAAATCCTGTGATACAGTCGTTGACAGCCGATAGTCCAACACGGCATTCGTTCCCAGCGCGCGCACACACAACGCGTAGCGCACTGTGATATCTGCAGCTTAGGCCACACATCAGCAACAGCACAAACACGACACACACAGCAGAGATAATTCCCGGGGTTGATGTTCTCACGTCAGAGTCCTCAGATAGAAGCGCAGGTGCCTGGGTAACGGCAGCGGGCTGTTCAGATTCAATGCAGGTCATACATTCACCACTAGAGCAGTGGAATCCGGGCTTACACACACATCGGAGCCGTTTAGTCGGGCTGTACAAACTGTACTTGGGCTCGTATGTGTCGGACCACTGTGGTTGCCCGTTGGCAAATTTAGGACGCACACCCCGTTGGCAGACAACCGCGGTGCCTCCTGTAGAAGGCCAACACGGCATACAATAGGTCACAAATGTGTCCAGCTTTGAACATAATGGTGTCTCGAACCTTGGATACGTGGTAAACCGTGTTCTTTTACTCTGATCTTCTACGGTTCTAATGGAATGCCGTCCATCCATGTAAAAAAAGGCGTATGTTAGGCTGGAAGAACTGTTTTGGTATATAAAGTTTTTGTTGGGATCGCAGTAGGGTTGTGACATACAAGTAGTCAGCTTGTTGTGCTCGTCCATGTATGTGTATAGCTTACAAGCTACACACCGGGGTTCCTCACAATCCCCCCCAGCTGCCAACACCGTGCCAGCACGACACATACAGCAACCGGCTTTGTCGACCTGACAGTTTTGTGCTGTAGTTCCAAACAGAAACATGAGACACAAAAGCAAAAGACACATCATGTCTACAATCAATGATCAGAGAATGCATCTTCAAAGCATGGGTGTTATTACTAGCCCCAGGCTACCTATATTCACCAGACTTGCGGGTCGGCGGCTCCCGACCTGCGGGTCGGCGGCTCCCGACCTGCGGGTCGGCGGCTCTGACTGTGATTAAATACTACCCCAAACAGGCCGCTTTATCCCAACAGTCTGCCACTGCTGAGAAAACGCAACAGCTTACGGACATAACGCGTTTCCAGACGTAGACATCAGAGTCACGCAGAAGCATCTCCGGTTAATTTGTCAACTATGAAGACAGCGGTCTACACTATCCTGTGCTTAGGAGCGTTGTTCTACTCCACCAGCTGCAGTTCGACCAAGAAGAGCTACAGCGCGACATGTCTGAACGGTGAGACTGTGACAGTGGACGCGTCTAGTGTGGGCCGCACGTCCACGTACAAGACGTACAAGCAACTGGTGTGCAAAGCCTGCGCCGTGCAGCGGTGCGACGACACCAGGCTGTTCAAGGGGTACTCCAAAAAGGACGACAACGGTAGAATCCTCACCACCAGCCTGGAAGGGCTGACGTTGAAGAGTTACGGCTCGACCGAGGCCAAAGTGTCATACAGATGCCCCAACACGGAAACCCTAGGGTCCGCTCAATGCCAAACCACGCAGACGCTGAAAGAGTGCCTGGTGAAGCTGTGCCAAGAGTGTTCCTCGACAAACTGCGAGGTGTACGCGGGCTCGACGAAGGTCAGCTCGGGCAAAGTGGCGGTAGCCAAGGGTGTGTATAGAATCGACACAAAGGCCTCGACGGCAGAGAAGCTGAAGAAGAAGCTGGAGGCCGTCAAAAGGATTGCAACGTCCAATAAGGCAAAGAGGGCAGCTAAAGCCATAGGAGCTGCCGTGGTCAGCAACAAAGATGTCATCATCAAGTTCGCCAAATCCGTAGGGGTGCCCGAGGAGAAACTCGCGACCATTCAGCAGATAATCAAAGTGGGAAACAGCCTGTACGCGAAAGACCTAAACGGCGGACTCACAGCCCTGGCTGAGCTCACGGGCCACCCTTTGACCGAAGAGGATGAGAAGACTATCGACAATGACATGAGCGAGGATGAAGAGGTCGAGTATTCTGGCGTGTTCGCTGCTCTGAAAGAAGAGGCCGCTCGTGTCGAAAGCGGGCGAGACTTGTATCAAGACGGCAAAGACTCGTTCTTGGCAACCTACGGATTGTACATAGCTATCGCTGTAGTTGTTATAATAGCGATAGCCAGCTGCGTGTGCTGTGTGCTATGCTGCAGGATGTGCTTGAAAAAGAAGAAAAGGGTCAACGTGGACTATAACTTGCAGCAGCACAATCCGCAAGAAATGACAGGGCTGTAAGAAATGATAACGCTGAATATTGTGTGTTACAATTGTTTTTTTGTATTCCATATAAAGCATGCCAATGGTCATGAAGTATTGTGTGTGCCATGTACTAGTACACGATGGTACTCTTGTGTTTTCGTATCATGTTTGTATACAACGGAGACCAATGCGATGAACATTGTAGCCTGGGGAGGAAGATTTAGTCTTATTTGGTTGTATCATACATACAGCCTAACGTATGTAATCACCAGTGTCACTGTTTATATTGTTGTCAATGTACTCCCATGATATCAGCGGTTACGTTGTTATACTGTTGCGGTGAAGAATGTAAAATAGCAGAGTCCTATGAAAAAACAATGTGTTGTATACACAGATGTCATGGTTTACGGTCTACGCTATGTTCTAGAAAATAAAGTGCAGTAACAATCAATGGTGTCTGTTACCACCACTGCCGTACAACACACGCATGTCGTCCGATGTTGTCAGCCATCCGAGATTCATTGGGTCCTCAGGACCCCCAACTGTTACGTTTTCCTCTGCTAATGTACAAGTTAGAAAAGAAACAAGCCGTGTTCAGTTGAAAAAAAAAGTTTAACGTTGTGTCGTAACACACTCAAACAGAATAACTGATACAACACTGAATCTGGGACACTTGCCGCCACACATACACGTAAACACAACAGTAGAGGTGTTATTGAAACATAGATCATTTCTTGAGACATACACGCATACGAGGCACTATGTATCAAACTCCAGATGTCTCATCTCGTAGCCCGTGGTGTTGTGGGCAGCGATCGGTTTGGTTTACAATGTGTCCAGTCCTCCGTTGTCGTACGATACACACCACCACCAGACACAAAGCTACAGTGCACAAACACAACACTGTTGACATTAAGGCCCACGGCAAAGCAGCGTTCGGCCAGCCAAGTGCGCAAAGAGTTTGGCGATCCCCCGCTCGCCAGTGTTTGACAATGTGATACCCCGTGTCTTCCTCCGACACCTCACAGGTGAAGTTCCCCGTGTCAGAGGGTAGGATATCCACAACGATCCGTCTTTGAAACGTGTCGTCGTCGTTTGGGAGAGTGTCAAACACCTTAAGACCGTCGTCAGTGTTGAGAACTCGGCCGTTTCTCATTAGTCTCATCGCAGGCGTGTTTCCGGAGAAACCAGAGGCCAGACAAATCAATGTGAGAGTAGTGCCGTTTGTCTTCAGCGTAAACACGTACACGTCAGGGAAGGTTGCCCTTTCTCTGGGTCCCCGTTTGCTGTATTCAACAAACCTAGTCAACCAGTCGATACACTCGCCGCGCAAGTAGCCGATGGTGTATTCGGTCAATACGGTCACAGCGTTCCATTTGTCCGCGATGGTTTTCGCCGCTTCGGTTTCAGCCGACCACCTTCCTGTGACATAATCAAAAGACATTAAATCGTCACCATCGTAAGCGTACTTATCCACCCCGCTGACAAAAACGCAGCCTCTCCTCGGAGGGGTTCGTTTCCCCGTAACATCCGTGCAATCACTGTAGAACATGTAGATCCCCATCGGACGCAGAGTGTCCCGTCCGAGTCATCGCGACATCTAGGTTAACGCCAAACCATTGCTGCTTGCTGAGTCGAGCGCTGTATAAATGTAGATCAGCGAATGAGTTGCCGAATTCACTGTCAGCATACGAGTGACAAAGTACAAAAACACATACCACGCGTCCATCGTAAGAACTACCTCAATTATGTGCGGTGTGCAAATGCAAGTGAGTCCAACTCTCCCATTGTTCGGGCAAATACACTCGCCAACGGTTTGGCCGTCTCACAACAAAGCTCGCTGTCCTACCGACAATCCCACCCCCGGTTGTCGTGTTTCGCATCGACCACATATACCCAGCGAAGACCTAGCCATCCCCACGTTTGTCGGTCTTTTGTAAGAAACGAACGCTGTAACTGAGAGGTCTCTCACTTATAGTTGTCCAATGTGTGTGATTTTATATACAAGCACAGCACGGTAAACGCAGTAGCGGGGTGTGTGTGTTTTACCACAACGGCGTAAGTCAGTGTTTGTGGTGTTAGAAGAGCGAGCGGACGGACTAGACTGAAATGAGAGTCCCACGCATAACAACAACATGTAACATTTCATGTAGGTTTATTATTACAAGCAGTGTGATAACAAGCCGATACAATACAATACAATACAGTGAACACTTTGCCCCCGTTCTACTGTTCGGGGTACCAGAGCCTAAGAGTTGCGGCCTTTCGCCTCGCATCCGTGTCATTGGTCTTGCACCACAGAAGACAATCGCTGCCGTTGGGTTCCGTCCGAAAGACCTCTCCCATACGCGGCATCGCGGCCATCCGCTCGTCGACCAGCCGTCCAAAGGCACCGCGTTCATCCTCTTTGTCCACGTACACGTACCAAGTGAAACGCATAAGCTTCCCCTCCTCGACTTCATATTGGCAGTCGTCATATGTGGTCTCGGGCTTGCGCCGGTCACCCCACAAGCCAGGCTGCTCGACAACCCATCTCGATCCAAAGTAATCCTTGTAAGCAAGCCATAGCTGTTGAGCGAGCGCTTCCGTGTCCGCCCCCGCCTTGTCCTCGTCTTCTAACAGCAGTGTTATACGTGATCCCACCACGGCCACTCTGTCCACGTACACGTACCAACGAGCCCATCCGACCAGCAAAGCCTTGAGCTTGCAATCAAGCCAAAACTGCACCATGTGAAATCCGTCAAGGCACAGCGCACTCAGGTCTTGTAGGTCCATAAAGTCTACGTAATCGGGCGCCATTTCGCCCCATTCCTCCGGGTACTTGATCCTCTGTAACATCTTGCCAGACAACATGTGTATCTTCAGGATGTCGTTGGCCCAAGGGTTACACACCGTATAAGGCTTCGTCATTTCTCCGTCAGGGAACACCAACCTCGGGTGCGTTAAACGTATGCTGTGCACTTGCGGCATCACTGGCTTTGCTCTGCTGCTGCTGCGTTATACACCGATACTGTCACAGAGTGAGCTTCACTGTCTTGCAATCACATCCATATAGCATCCCACAGCTCGACACCTACCCAGGTCGGGGATAATGTACAACGTAGGATGCCGTCTCAGACGCGTCCGTCTCGTCGCACGGGTGTCCAATGTAGCACTTTCGCTCTCCTTGGTTTCGGTTGGTATTGAATCGCCAAAGGCATCACGATCGCAGGTCTCTGGATGTCTGTATTTGATACAGAACGTAACCGCAGACGGCGAAAGCGAGGAACGGCCCTGACAGTCTCAGAAGCAGTGTGAACTATACATACCCACACATAAGCAGTACCGGTCGAATGTCAGCTCTTATTGTACCTGCCCCCGTACCAAAATGAGCTTACGTTCAGATGACATAGAATGGGCTTGAATTTGTAGCCGGTGCATGAGAGAACACAGAGACCAAACACAGAGGATCACACGCAGAACAACAGAATGTAACATTCCATTTAGTTTATTACGGTCAGCAATGGTGATACAATGCACACAGTAACATTTGTGACAGCCCTCAGTCCACCGCAATCCTTTACGTGGCTTCCAAAAAAACATCAGGTCGTTTGTTATATTGCTATCAACATTGTGGTGCAATCAGAAAAAGACACACATCAGGTCATGTTTTTATTACAGTCAGCATTTGGATACGATGAAAAAAACACAACAGCAATACAATTAAAGCGTAAAGCAGAGAGTGTGACACGACGATAGGCTGCCCGGCACACTAGCCGCGGTCTAATCTGTCGATTCTTCTACTGTTTGCGGGTACCACAGCCTAATCGTCGACGCCTTTCGCTTGTCACCAGCGTCGTTGGTGTGACACCACAGAAGACACTCTCCTTCGTGTCGTTCGGTCCGATAAACCTCGCCCATACGCGGCATCACGGTCATCCGATCGTCAACCACTCGCCCAAAGTCACCTCGCTCGCCCTCGATGGAGACACACAGCAGTTTATCCCGTCGGTTTTCGTATTCGTGTTCCCCATACGTGATGTCGGGTTTACGCGTATCCCCCGGCCGCCCAGGTTGCTTGACAACCCATTGCCATTCAAAGTACGTCTTGTAAGCAAGCCATAGCTTCCTCGAGAGGACCTCCGCGTCCGCCACCGTTTTGCCCTCGCCATCTAGCAGCAGGATCATACTCCATCCCACACCAGTCACCCGATCCACGTGTACGTACCAACGAGCCCATCCGGCCACGAACGACTCGAGTTTACAATGAAACCAAAAGTCCACCATGTGAAAGCCGTCTAAGCACATGTCGCTCATGTCTTCCAGGTCCAAGAGGGCTATGTGACGGGGTGCCATCGCAGCCAAGTCTTCCGGGCATTTGATCCTGTCCAAAGTGTTAGCGGATAACGTGTGTGTTTTCATGATGTCTTCAGCCCCAAGGGCGGCACAGGAACCACACGCGGCGTATCTCGCTGTCCGGGAGCCCCGTCCGTGGGTGCACCAAACGTACGCTGTAGACCTGCGACATGACAGTATCTGTGTCTCCGTTACACACGGCCGCTGTCAACCCTTCGTCTCAAAGCGTCTGATCGCAGTTGTGGATCTGTCCAGGTTATATACCGTTCTCAGTAGGGGTGAAACAGCGGAGAATAACCCAGGCGGCCACCGACCTGTGTATATGTGCTATGCGTGCTGTTGTACTGGCGCCGTGTGTCGTGTAGATGTACAGCTGCGGTACAAAGCTTTTCTAGCGCTATTCACAACGGTGATGGTATCGACAATGGCGAACCTGGTGTACGTAGTAAGCGATCCAGCCCGTTCCTAAGTTGTCGCGTCCGAGCACTGGTTCTACAGCCATCATCAGGGCCACCTATCCGAAAGTAATCGTGGTCAAACAACGCTCAACCGCTCCATGTCTTTTAGTGAAAGAGAACGATCTTAGAGGGAAAAACTCATGTACACACTCATGACACAATGAAGACCAAGCGTCAAAGTCTGACTACTAGCCCCCTTTCCCCGTTCCGCACGTCGACGTACGTGGCTCACGATGGAGTCGTTCGATCGCAACGACAAGAAGAAGAAGAATAAGAAGAATAAGAGGATTCGCCTCTCCCAAGCAGACCACGGTACGCTCGAAGAGCATGTACAGGAGGTGCGATCGACACCGGGGACAACAGAGCAGCGCCCCGAACCAGTGCAGGGTTCACCCGAGAAGTACTGGGACAGATACAAAAGAAATGCAGCGGTTCAAGTCGTGGCTCCGTTCGACAAGACGTGCACATGTACCGCTTGTAATGCTGCAAACAGCGCCCGCTACGCTCGCGACGTAGCCCACGAAACGGCACAGCGCAGAACAAACACGGTGAGACTCGTATTCCAGCACTACGAATGGATTTTCGATCCACCGCAACCAAGTAACCACCATCGCGAGTAATCGACAGTCGCAGCTATCCCCAACGAAGCACCTCGCCAAGGTGGTGTAACGGGACAGCAGACTTGGATTAATGTTTATGTCAATCGACAGTGCACCGTTGTCTGTGTCGTTATCTGTCTCGTACCATTCACTGATTTCCAAGATAATGTAATGTGATGACGACGAGAAATAAAGAGCACTGTATGCAAAGATATCGTCCTGCCATGCGTTTGTTTTGTGCGTCACACAAGTTAGTGTCTCTGTCGACCGAGCGCCCCATCGAGAAATGCACAGAAATGGTCGCACGCAACGCACAACATCAGTGCGATTGACATGCTGGTAACCCCGATCGAACCCCACTAGCGCCAAGCAGAGTACAAAATGGGGGTCTGTGGTCCAGATACCCCAGGTATCCCCGGGTATCCCCAGGTATCCCCCGCAAGCCTCGCCTTTCCGTCTGCGACCGCGATCCTCCTAGCTGAAATAAGAGCGTTTTCGCGCAGGCTCTATGGCGCGCGGCCAGCGGAGGCCGCTGTTAACCCTGATGCACCCGCCAGGGGGAGAGCGGCGGGGTCGGGGGATGCGGGTCCCCCAGGAGGGAGGGAGGGAGGGAGGGTGGAGGGAGGAGGTCGGGGTCGCGAGATCCCCCCCCAGGGGATGGGACGGGATGGGAAGGGAGGGCGGGGTCGGGGATGCAGGTCCTCGCTCTGCGGAGGGTATGGGAAGGGAGGGCGGGGTCGGGGGATGCGGTCCCCCGCGGAGGGAGGAGGCGGGATCGGGGGATCCGCATCCCCCGCCGAGGGAGGGAGGTGGGAGGTCGGGGTCGCGAGATCCCCCTGAGGGTATGGGACGGGATGAGAGAGAGAGAGAGAGAGAGAGAGAGAGAGAGAGAGAGAGAGAGAGAGAGAGATGAGTTTGACAGAGAGCCTGCACGGACGATAAAGTTGTGTATGTAAAGGGTGGCCGAGAAACACCCCGGCGAAAGCACAGCGCGTCGCGCGGAGAGATGATAAGAGCGCGGATGGCGGGTACTAAGCGCGTCGGGGTTACGGGTTACAGAGGCGGTGTCCGGGCACGTGCCGTACGACAACAACGGCGACAAGGTGCCAACGAGAAAGAAGAAGACGAAGAAGACAATGTCACGCACTAGACCGTGGGAGCCAAAGAGCACTAAGGTCGGTACAGGCGGATCGCAATCGCCGGCGGGGTCCTCCTCCTCCTCCTCCTCCTCCTCCTCCTCCCGCTCACCATCACCGTCGCCGTCGCCATCGCCATCGCATTTGGCGTACGCTGCGTGGTCGGCTCCGGTCGCTCCGTTGTTGCGACCGGCCACGTTTCGCTATCGAGGGCTAGGGGTCGAGGAAGACCAAGAGCAGCGGCGGCAGCAGCAGCAGCAGCGGCAGCAGCAGCAGCAGCAGCTAAAGGAGAACTTGGAGGAGGACGAGAGCGAGGAAGAGGAGCAAGAGGCCGAGGGGGACGACAACGACGACCCGACGGCCCGAACGCTCGCAGACGACGACGAGGAGCGCCACTCGGAGGAGCGCCACTCGGAGGATCAGGAGGACGAAAACGATGGGGAGGATAGTTGCGAGGAAGATGATCGCGGTTACGAAATGGCGTGGCAACTCCGCCAGGACGGCGGCTCGCAAGGCGAGTCGAACCGCCGAGAGGGAGAGGAAGAAGAAGCAGGCGCCGACCCGGGGCGGCGGACTCGGGAGATTTGGCAAGAGGACGACGCCGGCCGCGCTGCAGGTGGCGTTCATGATCCTGGGCGCGATCGCGGCCGCGGTGCTGTCGCTGAAACTCGCGACCCGGATGTAGCCGACGATTACGACTACGACGATGACGAAGAAGACAAAGACTATGAAGAAAAAGAAGAAGAACAAGAAGAAGAAGACGTCCTCGCCGATGATGATGATGATGATGATGATGATGATGAAGAAGAAGAAAAAGAAGAAGACGTCCTCGCCGATGATTATAACGATGACGATGAAGAAGAGGACAAAGACTATGAAGAAGAAGAAGAAGAAGACGTCCTCGCCGATGATTATAACGATGACGATGATGATGATGATGATGATGAAGAAGAAGAAGAAGAAGAAGAAGAAGAAGAAGAAGAAGAAGACGTCCTCGCCGATGATTACGATGAAGAAGAAGACAAAGACTATGAAGAAGAAGAAGAATTAGAAGAAGAAGAATTAGAATTAGAAGAAGAAGAAGAATTAGAAGAAGAAGACGACGACCTCGACCCGCCAGGACGAGGCCCCACCGAAGAGGCCGTGGCGGCGGCGCGAGACGAGGCCTCCGCGTTCATGGCCTACTTCCCGCCGGAGATAGAGGACTCGGTGATCGCCATGACCAACCTGGAAGCGGGCAGGCGCAGGCCCGCCATCGACGGATGGAAGCCCATGGGCCGCGTCGAGTTCCGAGCCTACGTGGGGCTGCTCGTGCTCGCCGGCGTGTACAGGTCCTGGGGAGAGGCCTGCGAGAGCCTGTGGCACGCCGAGAGCGGCAGGTCCGTGTTCAGAGCCACGATGCCGCTCAAGACCTTTTGAGCCTACTCAAGCGCGCTGCGCTTCGACGACAGGGAGGCCAGAAGGGCCGGGCGAGGCGAGGGTGAGGGCGGCATAAGCGATAGCTACGACAAACCCCGTAGCCCCCATCAGAGCCGTGTGGGACGAGTGGTGCACGAGGTTGCCCGCCATGTACCGCCCGGGACCGGAGGTCACCGTCGACGAGAGACTGGTGCCGTTCAGAGGTACGTACGTACTCTCTCTCCATTTCCATCTCTCTCTCTCTCTCTCTCTCTCTCCATCTCTCTCTCTCCATCTCTCTCTCTCTCTCTCTCCATCAGGACGGTGTCCGTTCAGACAGTACATGCCCAGCAAGCCGGCCAAGTACGGGATCAAGATATGGGTGGCGTGCGACGCGCGTTCCAGCTACGCGTGGAAGATGCAAGTCTACACCGGCAAGCCCGACAAGCGCGGCCCTCCCGAAAAGCACCTGGCCACTCGAGTGGTCGTGGACCTCACCGAGGGACTGACTCCGGGACGCAACGTCACGTGCGACAACTTTTTCACCTCGCGCGAGCTCGCCGACAGGCTCTATCGCGAGAGAGGCCAAGGGCAGGGCCATGGGCTCCGTCGAATCCGTGGTACTCGAGGGGGAGGAAGAGGAGGACGAGGAGGAGGAGGACGAGGAGGAGGAGGAGGAGGAGGACGAGGGCCCGACACGATCATCCTCTCCTACGTGGCCAAGAAGAACAAGAACATGCTGCTCCTCACCACAGCTCCTCGTTACCACCATGGCTCCGGCCCGAGCCCCGGCCTAGCCGCCGCATCGGCAACAGAAGCGGCGGCTAGGCAGCAGCGGCAGCAACAGAAGCGGCGGCGGCAACAGAAGCAGCGCGAAACCGCCCTTGGTGCTGCATTACAACCGCACCAAGGGAGGAGTGGACAACCTGGACAAGGTCGTGAGCAAAAGAATGATTGTTGATTGAGCATAAATACACCGAGTATTGTCCTTCCTTCAGCCCAAAGATTCAAAGAATTGGGAGATTTCAACAACTTGGTGCCGTGTGACCCGGATCTTTGGTGTGCTGAGGAGGTGCAGATTTGGCTTTTTGGTGAGATCGTGAGGCGAGGTGAACAGAGGGCCGGCCTAAAACAGAAAGGTAAGCACAGCCTGTTGTATTATAAATACCAAATGTGCATATTGGGCTTTCCAAATTAATCTGTTCACTGAGTTACATGTATTTTCACAGTAAATTTGTCGGTGTCTGGTTTTTGGCGCAAGATACTAACAACATAAGTTGAGGCTGAATTCCAGTGTGTTAAATAAACTGCTTCTACCGAGAAACTAATAACATACTACGTGACTAGTTGCAGCCACTTTACCTTCCACATTTAATTTTGTCTAATACTGGCTTCTGTAGCAATAATACATTAGAATTTCTTCTGAAGACGCGGCCATTAGTTCAGTACATTGAAGTCGAGGTTTGAAGTTTGTTTATGGTGTCGGTTAAGTCCTGGCTCTTGCCGGCTATGAAATAGAAGTTGATTTAAGGAAAAGCAGATGCTGGCTCACGGTGCAGTTGAACGCTGGCAACGCGAGAGCGAAACACGTCCGTAGGTTTGGTTTATGATACGGCCGTGTTCCGGTGGTACGGCCGTGGAGTGCAGTAGTGGTTGGTGCTAGTTTTAGTACATTGAATAGAGGTTTGACGGTGGTTTGTGGCGTCAGTCGAGTCTTAAGGGCTGCGGTCATAAAACAAAGTAAAATTTTACTTGCCAAGAAGTACATAGAGCAAAACCTGGTTTATGGTATCAGTATAACTTCAGGGGACGCAAGCATCACTTTTATGATGCGATTTTGCCCCGTTGTGGCTTTGGGTTGTGTTCTTTCTCGTAAGCGAGAGAGGGATAGTTTTATGCTTGGACATGTCTGCAACGGGCCCTAGTTTGTGTTATTTTAGTAGTATTTTGTTGGTTATGTCTGTTTTCGTTTTTGTTACAGTGCACTGAAGAAAAAAACATCCGAGAGGTGTGATCCACCGGTGGTGATATGTTGATATTTTGTGAGTCCATGATTTAACAATCAGCTCTTTAAACCAGGCCTGAAAGATTGAAATTTAAAGCGCTATGAAATATTCTTACAAAAACAGTTGCAAAGTGTGCTTCTCCATGATTGTAATTGGCTTGGGAGAAATTCACTTATAGGGAACACTGAGAAGTTCTGAGTATAAAAGGATTGCACCGAGTCAATCCGGCCCAAAAAACAACAAGGAATTGTTTTCCTTTAAAATGATGACGTCATCTTGCTGGTGATGGATGCTCGAATAGGTTGCGCGTGAGACTCCATTATCAGCAACATCTGGTATGAATGTGTGTGGAGGTATGCATGTGAATGGACTGTGATGGACTGACGACTAAAAGTTTTGACTGACTTGATACTGAGACAATGACTGCACCCACTTTAGGATTAGTAAATGCCAATAAACAATTCACCCAGCGGACAAGAGAAGGGTGGATGCTTCGCTTTGTTTTGTTTTGTTTTTTCAGGAGCAGGAGGATAAGAGAGACTGGAGGAGGAGACTGTAGCTTCACATAAGTATGAACTGCAGACTTAACACTTTGGTTGCTAATTTTGAGTTACTGATGTTTGCATTAAGAAAACTGTGCTATATTAGCTGTGTTTTGATTAAGGTATCATGTTATATTATTGGGAATGCCAAATGCTACAGTGGAGAAAACTTTTGATATCACTCATGACTGGAATATGTTACTATTAACCATAGCAGGCCACTGTAAAAAAGTCAATTAAATTTTATAGAGGAAAATCGCCAAAACTTTAACAATACCTATGAATGACTTGCCACATTCAGAATAGAGATATGCAATAATAAACATTGGTCCACGTGATTTAGGTTCTCACTTGAAATAGTAAGTTATTAAAAGTAGAATATAATCGACAGGGACATGTGATAGGATGTGGTACTGCAAAAGAACAAGAGCAAAGTAAAGAAAGAAAAACCTATTGTGTTTAGTTTGGATAAATTCAAATTAAAATGTACCATTACACTCAGAGGATCAATATGAAATAAAACATATGCAAAATTTGTATGAAGTACATGACTGATAACTGTTCTGTCCTGAGCTTTTGTTTCTATAGCACCCACTTGACCACACCAACAGTTTCTCGCCACCAACAGGGGGTATTTGCAAAGAATAGGGAGGAATATCATCAAAACTGGGAAAGGTAAGCCCCGAAGGGGGTGATGACACCATAACTTTCACTTATGGTCAAATTCTTAAAATTTGACCCCAAACTTGAAAATTCTTCAAACATTTAGAGACAGAGTGGATAAACATAATGTCGCAAACCACATAAGGATGGAGCATTTGAATCAATAAGATGGTGAAATAACACGCAGTAAAATGTGGATCATGTTGATTATGTTTATTCCAGTGTGCAGAGGAGTCAATTCCCTTCACAAAGTTTATAAATTCACTTGAACCAAAATTAGGAGCACCCGGTGCTGCAAGAGTTAATAGTCACAATACCCAAGGATAAGCACAAGAGCATGACTGATATGATGGGACTGGGATTTTGCTACACTTAACCCTTGTGCGCCCGCCTGTTCTCGGGGCGTGGGTCGTGGTGACCCCCCGAGGGGCGTGTGTGTGTGTGTGTGTGTGTGTGTTGTGGTGATGGTGATGGTGATGATGATGATGATCATGATGATGGTGGCGATGGGGGGGTCTTGGTATCCCCCCTGGGAGGGGGGGGTATGTGTGTTTTATGATGATTAGGGTGGGGGTCACTAGGACCCCCACGGGGCATATGTGATGATATGATGATGATGATGATGATGATGATGATGATAGGTTTGGGGTCACTAGGACCCCCACGGGGCATATGTGATGATGATGATGATGATGATAGGGTTGGGGTCACTAGGACCCCCACGGGGCATATGTGATGATGATGATGATGATGATGATAGGTTTGGGGTCACTAGGACCCCCACGGGGGCATATATTGTGTTATGATGATGATGATGATGATGATAGGGTTGGGGTCACTAGGACCCCCACGGGGCATATGTGATGATGATGATGATGATGATGATAGGGTTGGGGTCACTAGGACCCCCACGGGGCATATGTGATGATGATGATGATGATGATGATAGGGTGGGGTCGCTAGGACCCCCACCGGGGCATATGTGATGTATAGATGATGATGATGATGATAGGTTTGGGGTCACTAGGACCCCCACGGGGGCATATATTGTGTTATGATGATGATGATGTGTGATGATGATGATGATAGGTTTGGGGTGGGGGGGGGTCGCTAGGGGACCACCGTTGGGGCGCTCGTGTTATCACGCGCGTCGGTGGCGTCCTGGGGAGCGGCGGCGCGGGAAGAAGCAGAGAGAAGAAGCGGCGCAGTCGGGACAGTACGTGACAGCAGCAGTTTGTGCACACGTGCGCTCGGCACTCGCGGCACAGGATCTTGGTCTTGACGTCTTTGCTCCTGGGACACGCGCGGCACCTCTCGCCTCTTGACCGGAGAGGAGTCGCGTGGCGTAGCGTTGTTGTTGTTAGAGGCTGCCTCGGCGGTAGCGCCTCGGGCCGCGACTCTGCCCCTCCTCCTCCTCCTCCTCCTCCTCCTCCTCCCGGTCCTCCTCGCGCTAACGCCGCCCTGGCTTCGAGCATGGGGCGCGCGAGCGCTTTGCCCAGTCGCTCGAGGAAGAGCCGTCGTCTGTTGAGCTTGCCCGGCATCCAGTCGGGGTGAATTTCCCTCCACAGCACGAACGCGTTGTAGGCCGCCACGTCGACCATGTTGTGGAAAAGGGCCACGGGCCACCTGCGGGTCCTTCTCCTGCAGCTGTACG
>NW_024583732.1:0-1223 GCF_018398535.1 Haplochromis burtoni
TAATTACTTATGCTGCTGGACCATGACTATCTATTGTATTTTTGCTGAGTATATATAATTATATGGTTTTTAGTTAATATACGTGACCTACTGATAATGCTAGATGAAAACTTTGATCTTCAAAGATTATATTCATATGGGCATCCCCATTTCTGTGCAGATATTAATGAACAGCTGTAAAGAGCTATGCTACCATTGTGGATAAAAATAATTTTACAGATGCAACTGGGTTGTCCTGCTCACTACACCTTCTTGTTTTCCCCAGTTTCACCTACCAAGGTCAAAACTTTTGAAGTTGGTTGTGTTCACCACAACATCTGTAGTCTCATTAGTGATGTCACCAAACACCACGTGTAGTTTAACTCCACTTCCCACTGTCATGATGATGTCATCTAGGTCACTGGTAAGGGACCTGAAGATTGCTGAGAGGAAGAAGACCACACATTAGCTATTGTTTGATATATTTAATCTGATGACTGAGGGTACTAATGAAGATGGTAAAATATGGGACTGGCTGAATGCTTTTTATCTGCTCACTATGCATTAATATCACATAATGAAGACAGTCTGAGTAGTGCAAGTTTACCTTGGCCTCCCTGGTTCATAATTAAGCTGAGCTGTTTGTAGACATCATGATAGCACTGCAGATAAAAACACAGAATAACATGATAGATAATTGATTCCTGCATGTTACAGATCACATACAGGACATATCAACTGACACTGACCTCCTCAGAATCAGGGTAACCAGGTTTAATGACAATGTGGATGTTTGTAATAGATCCAGAGGATGCAGATAATCCAAACTGGTGAATGACGTCAGTCAACACTTGAATAGCTTCTCTCAGCGGGTATTTTAAAATAACACCTGGCCCAATGATTGGAATGGCCACTGAACACAAATTCTGCTGTACACAAAGCTCCAGACACTTCTTCAGACCATTACCAAGAGCCTGCAAATCAAAATTTACATATTTTTAAACAATGCTTTCAAACTTAACTCTTGTATTGTACACTGCAACAGAGCACACACGGAAAACTGTGGGGATCCACAAAAAAGTTCAGTTTGGTTGCATAAATCTTCCTTTGCAGTTATCTGGTTTGTGCATTAATATTTTCGCATTAATTTAGTATTTTATTATCTTTAATTATCTTTTCTTTTGTGTTTTCCATCACCAGAAGTGTTAATGAAAGTCCTTAATTTTACCTGAACACTCTTTCCT
>NW_024583732.1:2614-3763 GCF_018398535.1 Haplochromis burtoni
TGCAATCTTCTCCTTCATGGCATCAACCTCTCCCACAACCACAGCATAGCCACTCTCTGTGTAAACTTTGATATCATCTGTCTTAAAGGCCGAGTCCTGCAGTACCATTTTCAACTGCTTTGGCTCAAGCACATGATAGCAGAGGTAGGTTTCAGTGAGCTGGACAAAGACCCGATCCACTTGACACTCCCATTTCTCTGCAGCGCCACCAAATCCTCCTCCTGGCCCCTTGTCAACCTCTCCTCTAACCAAAACCTCCTCTTCATCAAAATTTAGCTCCACTGTGCAGCCGATTGACGACAGTTGTTTTTCCAAAAATTTGTATGCTTTATAGTTGTCTCTCAGGAAAAACAGCAGGAAAACATCTATCCTGAAAGTCTTCTCAAGACCTTTTATGTTCGGGTTTGTAGAGCTCTGAAAGAAGAGAAGAAATCAAACAAATTTGTCAGTTGATGCTTAAAGATGGGCTACTTATTGTAAACAATTTACCACATAGGGTTGGGCAGTAAGTCAAAAATGAATCATATTCTTCATCCATTATATACTATCTCTGCTATGTCCAGTCTGCGGCATGCATGACCCCCTTCATGGAGGAAACATAAAACACTGCCAAATATAATTACCATTTCCATTGTTTGGACATATATGTGGCTATAGTAAAGACAACATCAAACAAAAAGAAGACGACTATGGGAAAATACCAAAACTATCTCAGTTTTAGTGGTTCAGCATATTTACAGCACAAACCTAGTTTTTGTGTGCTTGCCTTACAATCATAATCATTCATTATTCGAACCTGAGGAAAATGTTTAATTAATCACAATTTTGATTTAACGTCCAACCGCCCAGCCCTAGCTCCACAACGTCCAACGCTCAAACACCATTTTAATCAGCAACTCTTAAGAGAAAAAAGACATGTCTTAGTATTTGTTTCTTAACCCTTTAAAGCTGGTCGGAGCGGGCACGCTCCGTTTTGCATAGCTATTTTTAAATCCCGGTAGCGCTGCAACCAAGTAAGCTAGCGCAATAATTTTTTTTGTATATGAAGCCGGAGGAGTTGTACTTACATCTTATGCCATCAGCTTGTCCTAGGTCACAGTTTCCTTCCACATATAGCTTTGCAAAAACTGCATAAAAAGCACTTGCAGC
>NW_024583732.1:3783-5145 GCF_018398535.1 Haplochromis burtoni
AAAATAAATTTCCTGTGGTGGGAAACTGTTTTGTGCAACTTTTTTGTATTTACAGTTTTGAGGGATAAGCCTCTTAAATTTTTCTAACTAGAAATATATGTTAAAAAAACAAAAACGATTTTCAATTTTTTTGTAGTTTATTGCGGTTTTTGGAATTTATGTAATTACTATGCACTTAATGCATACATATTATTAAAATTTGGGTTATATTGATGTATAGCAACTTGAAATGCTCCCAGAAATGGCACCACACCATGTAAAAATATAATATGAGCTCTGGCGGACTTGGTTCTGTGGTAGATCTTAAAGGGTTAAATCAGTGGTTCTTAACCTTGTTGGAGGTACCGAACCCCACCAGTTTTCATATGTGAATTCACTGAACCCCTCTTTAGTGAAAAATAAAATATGATTTTTTTCAAATTCAAGACGTAGATATGTTTTTTACTGGTGCACAGAATGAGCCATGCATGTCACGGCGGAGGATCTGCCCAAACCCCTGAGACCGACTCACCGAACCCCTAGGGTTCGATCGTACCCAGGTTAAGAACCACTGGGTTAAATAAACCACTTCTAAAAAAAGGTGTTGAGCAGTTGCCACAGCATTTGCCACTGTGGAATTAAAGAAATTATTTTATGGCTACAATATATTCTGCATCATTAATGATATAATCTATAGTATTGATACTGCATTAAGATGTTTATTAAAACCTGCTGACTTTATATTAACCTTTTTATTACTGGTACAGCTAAGACCATTTTATACACATTGCATTTTGTGCTCAGTAAAGAGTTAAAGCTCAGTCAATTAAAGGTCTCAAGCTTTGTTTGGCGCGAATGTCCAGGCAATCTATTGTGTAGGTGACTTAAGAGCAACAGAAGGTTAAAACTGCATACACACTTACAAAACACATATAGTACATATAATCTAGAAACAGGCTTGAGTGAAGGCCTGAATGTATTCAGCTTCTTGTTGCAACCTGTGCCATTTGAGTTTACTTAGTAACAGGTGACAGAAGATGGGTCAACAGGAGGACAAGTCCACGGGGACCTCCAGGGCCTGAAATCATCGCCATATTTGGGAAAAGATGTTAGAAAGAGGAACTTCTGTGTCTGACCTTAGCTCTAAAAATCATCTCATTGTCTGTACAAGATAGAAATGATGTTCTTAGAAATACAAAAATATGTTATACAACGCATGAGGGGGCGTCAAACCCTGATGATATATAAACCATTCTCTGTGTATTTTTGGGCAGAAGACCTATGCTGATGTGATGCTGTGTACTTCTTCCTGCATGTGTGTTCTTAATAAACTCTTCATCTGATTGCACTCTACTGGGGCCTCCATTGGTTTGTTTTTGTGCC
>NW_024583732.1:5165-7047 GCF_018398535.1 Haplochromis burtoni
GGCATCAACCTCTCCCACAACCACAGCATAGCCACTCTCTGTGTAAACTTTGATATCATCTGTCTTAAAGGCCGAGTCCTGCAGTACCATTTTCATCTGTTTTGGCTCAAGCACATGATAGCAGAGGTAGGTCTCGGTGAGCTGGACAAAGACCTGATCCACCTGATACTCCCATTTCTCTGCAGCACCACCAAAACCTCCTCCTGGACCCTTGTCAACCTCTCCTCTAACCAAAACCTCCTCTTCATCAAAATTTAGCTCCACTGTGCAGCCGATTGACGACAGTTGTTTTTTCAAAAATTTGTATGCTTTACAGTTGTCTCTCAGGAAAAACATCAGGAAAACATCTATCCTGAAAGTCTTCTCAAGACCCTTTATGTTTGGGTTTCTAGAGCTCTGAAAGAAGGAAAGAAATCAAACAAATTTGTCAGTTGATGCTTAAAGATGGGCTACTTATTGTAAACAATTTACCACATAGGGTTGGGCAGTAAGTCAAAAATGAATCATATTCTTCATCCATTATGTACTATCTCTGCTATGTCCAGTCTATGTCCAGTCTGTGGCATGCATGACCCCCTTCATGGAGGAAACATAAAACACTGCCAAATATAATTACCATTTCCATTGCTTGGACATATATGTGGCTATAGTAAAGACAACATCAAACAAAAAGAAGACAACTATGGGAAAATACCAAAACTATCTCAGTTTTAGTGGTTCAGTATATTTACAGCACAAACCTAGTTTTTGTGTGCTTACCTTACAATCATAATCATTCATTATTCGAACCTGAGGAAAATGTTTAATTAATCACAATTTTGATTTAACGTCCAACTGTCCAGCCCTAGCTCCACAACGTCCAACACTCAAACACCATTTTAATCAGCAACTCTTAAGAGAAAAAAGACATGTCTTAGTATTTGTTTCTTAACCCTTTAAAGCTGGTCGGAGCGGGCACACTCCGTTTTGCACAGCTATTTTTAAATAGATGTCCTTAGAAATACAAAAATATGTTATACAATGCAAGAGGGGGCGTCAAACCCTGATGATATATAAACCATTCTCTGTGTATTTTTGGGCAGAAGACATATGCTGATGTGATGCTGTGTACTTCTTCCCGCATGTGTGTTCTTAATAAACTCTTCATCTGATTGCACTCTACTGGGGCCTCCATTGGTTTGTTTTTGTGCCACTTGTCGAATTCGGGACAGATTCATACAGTCCTATGTTGATAAAAACACATTAAATTAATATCTGTTTATATGTTTTTGTTTTTGGTTGTTATATCTGACTCTGACACTGTGTTAGAACAGAAATATACTACAACCCTGTTTCTAAAACGGTCAGGATATTGTGCACAATGTAACTGAAAGTAGAATGCAATGACTGGTGATAATTTAAAACACAATATTATTTCACTTGTGTGCTAACGGGATGCAGTGTCAATGGATTCCACAAAGAATTTAATATTTTGTTGTATTTCAGATATATATATCTACTGGGATTTTCCCACACAACCATCTCCAGGGATTACAGAGAATGGACTGAAAAAGAGAAAATATCCAATTCTCTGCATGAAAACTTCTTCTTGATGTCAGAGGTCAGAGGATGGCCAGACTGCTTTGACTTGATAGGAAGGAAACAGTAACTCAAATAACATCACAACATTATAATAAAAATTTAACTGCAAAGATTTAAAGCGGCACTGAAGTCTTCCCTGTTACTCTCAAGGTGTACCTAATAAAGTGTCCAGTGAGAGTGTTACCATCTGGCCTTTTATGACCTATGTGTTTTTTTTAAAAAAAAAAAAACAGTGTCTTTGATGATATGGAAGTGGAGTATCATACATGGCATTGGTTACTTGCTTGTCTACAAAAGCTTT
>NW_024583732.1:8374-14361 GCF_018398535.1 Haplochromis burtoni
AAGTTGTTTTTATTCATGTTTTGCTTCATTTGACATTTAGGTTTAATTCATGATGTGGCCTCCAGAGTGAAAGAAAACATATGTAATAGCAATGGAGTCATTTCTAAAATGTTAATTCGTTAATACAATGAATGAAAAGATGTTATTTAAAATGTTTATAGAAACTATGAAGCAGTTTTAAGAAGTAAAGCACAATTATTGATGTACTGATAAAATACATTACTGACTGACATTACTTACACTGTGTGTTCATTAATTAATTAATTCATTCATTC
Source organism: Haplochromis burtoni (assembly GCF_018398535.1). Taxonomy (NCBI): domain Eukaryota; kingdom Metazoa; phylum Chordata; class Actinopteri; order Cichliformes; family Cichlidae; genus Haplochromis; species Haplochromis burtoni. The sequence goes on from NW_024583732.1 coordinate 8,650, forward strand.
ATTCATTCATTAATGAAACAGTTTAAACTGATGTTAGGCAATGAATGATCTAGCTAAGAAAGACAACAAATTTAATTTGGATGTTCAGACACACACGGCCCTGACTCAGTGAGTGTCAGAGGAATGAATCCTAAAATCTGGAAATCAGTCACAGTTTTTGTACCTATATCCTTTATTTTTCTTTCTCAAAGAATTTATTTTAAGAGCTAAAAAAGTATATCTAAAAATTCAGAGGGCAAAAAAAAATCATTGTTGATGTAAGACATTTTAAAAACACTTTGACTTTTCATAATGCTACTAAACAAACTCAAAATCACATATTATTCACTTCTGAGGAAATTGCAAATATTTAAGAACCCAATCTTTAGAGTCCAATTGAAGTAAGCTTTGTTTATTATGCATTAACAAATAATGACACGGTTTTTCAACATATGGTTTGAATAGCATTGTTGAAATGCTCATATTTTTGGTGTAAATTGTCAGAAAGACCAGAAGAGACCACGTATATATGTTGCACTGTCTCAATATCAACAGTGATCTGTGCTTCTTTAAATATGTCCTTCCCATTCAAAGGTGCTTCAGCAGTTTTTCCTTCAGAGTGATTATTTTTATGGCTGCTCAGTTGATAGTAGGTTAGATCAGCAAACAGTGACAGCGTTGACTGAGAGTGGGAAGGAAAAACTCCCTTTAACAGGATGAAACCTTTTAGCAGAACCAGGCTCAGGGAGGGGCAGCCATCTGCCTCCCCACAGCTAAGAAAAATACATCAGTTTATAGAAAATATTTTAACAGTGTGACAGTAATTTGAAAAGAAAAACAAACTACAATATCTCTTAAAATACAACAGTGAAGCCATACAATAAACCTGAACAGAACCGATACAAATATTAATCATTTTATAACCACCCCCAAAGCCAGATTTACACAGGATACAACATACTCAAGTACCCTTTTGCACCAGAGGTAGTACTGTGAAATCACTACTCAATCATAATGCTAAACTTCTACCTTCATCTGCTTGCATGGTTGCATTGCTCCAATTGTGACTTGGGGTGTTTTCACACCTGCGCCGTTTAATCTATTTAAATCAAACATGGGTTAGTTTTCCTCCTTGGTATGGTTCAATTGTCCAGGTGTGAACAGTAATTGTACTTGGTGTGGACCAAAACAATGCCTATTTGGTCTTACTTTGATTGGCATGGCCAGGCTCTGGCAGATGGTCTCGGTACAGTTCCAAAACTCCACAGCGGTTTGTTTATACTGTGGACGTGATCCAACCCCAACTAACAGGTGTATGTTACAAGTTTGAACTAAAAAAAGAAACTCCTGTAGCCGTGTAGACTTTGTATTTTCAATCCACAGAGGTGCTGTAGATGTACAAAGATCTCTACAGAGTAGCAGCTCGCTGGGAAATGAATATAAATTTTCAGTTTTCTCTCCCAGCACTTTCTTCTTGTATTTAAAGTAGAAAGCTCAGGGCATAAAGGTACTTTATGTAATTACCCTTTAAAGTATTTAAATACAAACTTTACTGCAGGGGACAGACTTTTACTATGTGGATTTGTTGCAATCTCAGAAAATTGATTCAGATCCAGATCAGATCCACTTCTTTGGATTTTGTTACCTGGAATTTTTGGCATTTGTGTGTCAAAATTTTCAAATCTGTGTTTCTCTTTAAATATTAATATTTCCTTTTAACCAGCCTGATCTGTTTGTCTCCTTGTCAGGCTTTAAATTTCTTCCAGGCCACTGTGAGAAATAAAAATGTAAGAATGTGTTCTTAAATGAAGCTTTCACTGATTGTCGTCTGACTGATGAGTTCAACTAGCAACCAGCTCCTCCGAAGCCGTGCTCAGTTTCTTACTGAGGGCAAAAACCTCAGAGTCTTTTCCTTCCACGTCAGATTGGAGTCTGTTTATGTTGTCCTTACTTTGCTCCACAGCCTTCTGCAGCTCTGCTGTTTGGCTCTTCTCAGAGGTCAGCATTCTTTTGCTCACCCTCCCTTTTCCTCCAGGCTTAATGTGCGTCTCGTCACAGCTCTGTCAGCTGAAGCTTTAGCATTCGCTTTCTGCAGCACTGTTGACATCCTCAAGTTGTTGTTGTGTGTCCAGCTGCTGTAGCCTTCAGGGGTCAAAGGGTCAAAGATGGTAGCGGAGAGGGCAACGATGGTAGAGGAGGGTAGGAGTCCAGGTCCGCTTCGGCTTTCAGAAAAAACAAAAACAAAACAACCACAGGCGAACAGGAAAATGATGTTGTGTGGAATGTGTTCGGTGTGTTATCCAGAGAGGGGAGAAACAACGGGGCCTCCTCTCCCCCCTTTTGTTTTTTCTCACCATATACTCAACTCATAACCCCCCAAGTTGGCAGGACAACACAGGTACGTGTTCAAATTCTTAAAATCATGTTCAAAAACCTAAAGAGGAATTTTCTGTCATTCAGTAATCATTTGTCTTAAGCAATCAACAAAAACATGTCACAATTTAACTCTTTTAACCACTAAATTTGTCGTGTCCACACTGGATGACCAGTGTCTCTCCTTTTGAAGTTAAGTTGTTGTCCTGCAACCCAGAGAGTTTATTTGTCAGTAGTGGATAAACTATATCATTTAAAAACAGGTGTATGTTAAGTGTTGCTACTTTAACCTTGCTTGTACGTGCACATGTATGTAAGCTGTTTCTTCATTGCAGGTGTGGGTGCGTCTGTATATGGGTTAATTTACCTTTTTCAAACGAGGCATTTCACTAACACGCACATGTGTCTGTTCCTCACACTTCTCATACCTTTCTCTGGTTGTGTGTGGTTTTATTTGTTTCAGTCATTTACCAGGAACATCTTTTCCTTTTCTCCATGTCTTCCGCCAGAGGTTAACACTGGTGAGATTCAGGGAGCACCCAGAGCAGTTCAGCGAGAAAAACACGCCTAAAACTTCATGCTTTCTTTTTTCCAGGAGGCGTGGGGACTACTCTGGTGTCCAGCCGTGAATTTTTAGCCAAAGCTTGGCTTGTCTCCTGCTGTCGTACTCAGGTTTCCAGATTAAGAAAAAACCACCTGTATGAAGACACTAAACATACATTTAGTATTTGTATAAACATAACTGCCTAAATTATTGAACTCTTGAGGAGGGTTGATTTAACTCCTTACTAACTTTAAACCCCACCAATAACAATTTCTCACTCAAACTTCTATGCTTCCATTTAAACATGCGAAGCCAGCAAAAATTCACACTCATACAGCAAAGCTTTAACATACTCCAACTCCTCCCTTAAACGGGAGAAATCACCCTGAATCAACCAACTCTATATAAAACGTCAAACAAAGATAAACCACAAACATTTCTACACTTCTGTGTCTGCCACGCAGCACAATAGGCAGAAAATCACCGATTCATCACAGTCTATACAATTTATACAATTTATACAACTCCAAAACCACAGAATTTAATCAATATAGTCAAAACTCTTACCCACAGCCTCTGAAATAATAAAAAACTCACCAAACACTCGGTTACTCTTTATCACTCGCTCCTTCTCATTCTCTCCCCCCACAGCACACACGCTCGCTCCCGCGGACCCGCTCGGCCCCGCGGGCTCACTCGGCCCCCACCTTTGTTCTCTCTCACAGAGACAGAGAGAAGCAGCCTTTTCCTTTTTTCTTTTCCTCAGCACTCATACACACACGCAAGAAATTCACCAACAAAGACAGTTTTATACAATATTTACACTTTATCATAGACCACACATAATTTATATCATATTTACACACGGGCCCGCATAGACGTCTTATGCCAGAAGAGGTTACACCTAAGTTTTTGACTAATTTAAAAGCATCTACGCCCAGGCCTCGCCTTACTATCAATTACACGCCACGGGAACGCCCTCCCGAGAGCGCTCGAATTCCTAAGAAAACACCATATGCCAGAACAATTCTCTCTATTTCTCTGCTGGTGTTCCTAAATTTTCGAATCAATTTAAAAGCGTCTTTCAGCCCAGAGCCCCGCTCTTACTAACCAATTACCGTTTCAAGGACGCCGCCTTGAAAACGGCCTCATTACTAAGTTCTAATTAATTTAAAACTGCACCTCGCCAGATAAAAACTCGGATCTCCACCAGGTGCGTGAAAGGCAATGATGTCCCGGCTCACGTTTCTGGCTTTTCTTAAAGTTCACAAGCTCCTGACGTTTAAGTAGGAGGCAGCCGGGTCCCCGACCCTGTCAATCAATCTGGCGCAGTAAGGAAGCAGTCTCCCGTCGACTGCTTCGGTTAATTTGGGATGCCCGAAATTCCCCGGCAACCAACCGAGCAAAAAACCTGATCCCGCGTCCGAGGTCAGGAGTCACCGCCACAGTGCTGAGCAACTACGCCCTTAGGAGACCACGTCTCCAGTCCTAAAAAAAAATTGACTTGTTTTAAAAGCCTCACGGTGCGCTCTCGCGCCGTTTAATTATCTGAAGCCCGAGACCCCGTCTCTCAACTCAATTAAACCGAAAACCCTACACTAACGAGGTGGCCGCTGGCACCCAACCACCTACAACGGTTTATACCTTTTCAACCGTGTTTTTTAACCTTATACCGTATTCTTTTCACCTTAAACCTTAGTATTTTAACCTTAAACCTTAGTTTTTTAACCTCAGATAACCTCTTAAAATTCGCTTCCACACAGAGCATCAATAACTTTATCAATCAAACTTTAAACTTTAAACTTTAAACGCCAATTACAAAAATCACTATGGACAAACACCAGAAATCCCAACTGAGTGAATATTATTTTAATTAAATTTAGTTTTAACTTCCAATATAGCGCCTTTGGATGTAAAATCAACAGGTGGCACTCACCTTTCTTATTATGTCGCCTGGCGTCACTCAGATAGGCTCTGCTGGCGTTCGCCCCTGTCGCCCACGGGACAGCTGCACACTGCTCCTCTACACCACCCGAAGGTTTCGGCACCAAGTTGTTACGTCTGGTTCTTTTTGGTTAAGAAGGAAAAACAAGCTGATTCCGTATGGGTGACAAAAATAGTGATTTTATTACACACTTTGCGCAGAAGTGTGGGGAAAACAGTTTCACATCAAGAATCTCCGCTGGGCGGAGGCATCTTCATCCTTTTATTAACATGATGACATCACACAGTCAGAACTTACTGGAAATGATAACATTTGGGCCTGGTCTAACAGTTTACCTAATATGGACATGAACTGCTAGATTTAGAGAAAAACAAGTGTGTATTACAGTTTGTGCCTTTTGTGAAAGTATATCTATCAGAATGGATGTCCTCACGACCCTAGATATTCTTATAAGTGTGTGTGTAAACGTGCGTGAGTTATATAAGTACGTGCAAGTTCTCTAAAGGCCTGCGTACGTGCAGAACTTAAGGCAGATAACATCCTAAGCCAGGGTCCAGCAGGACCCACAGGCTTCTGTAAAACAGAACTAGGCCACAGCTTTAAGCAAATCACAAGAATAGTACAGAACAACAGTAGACTAATTAAAGTACTGATAATCTGTATTGATTAATATTCTCATAAATGTAGTTCAAAGATTATTCTGTCAACTGATTGTGATTACAAATGATTACTGATTGATACTTCTGCTTATACTGTGATCCTAAGTATACAAAAAATAGAAAATAAACTATCTCCTGTTCACAATTCCCTCCGCTACTGGTGTTGGCCCCAGGGCAGCTGTGGCTACAACTCGTAGCTTACCTCCACCAGT
>NW_024583732.1:44405-51943 GCF_018398535.1 Haplochromis burtoni
GTGTGAATGTGAGAGTGAATGAATAGTGGCATTGTAAAGTGCTTTGGGTTCCTTGAAAAGCGCTATATAAATCCAATCCATTATTATTATTAAAAGGCCATTACAAAGCAGCAAACACATATTTGAAGCTGCTGGTGCCTCTGGAGCCCTGCAAACATCAAGGTGTAGGATCCTCCAGAGACTTGCAGTTGTGCATAAACCTTCTATTTGGCCACCCTTAACCAATGCTCACAGCAGAAACAGCTGCAGTGGTCCCAGAACTACATGAAGACTAATTTTCAAACAGTCCTGTTCACTGATGAGTGCAGTGCAACCTTGGATGGTCCAGATGGATGCAGTGGTGGATGGTTGGTGGACAGCCACCATGTCTCAACAGGGCTGCAACGTCAGCAAGGACGTGGTGGAGTCATGTTTTGAGCCGGAATCACGGGGAGAGAGCTGGTCGGCCCTTTAGGATCCCTGAAGGTGTGAAAATGACCTCTGCACAGCATGTGGAGTTTCTGACTGACCACTTTCTTCCATGGTAGAAAGAGAAGAACTGTGCCTTCTGAGACAAAACCAATTTCATGCAAGATAATGCACTATCTCATGCTACAAGGAACACCTCTGCATCATTGGCTGCTATCGGCACAAAAGGAGAGGAACTCATGGTGTGGTCCCCATTCTTCCCTGACTTCAATCCTATTGAGAACCATTGGAGCATCCTCAAGCAAAAAACTATGAGGGTGGGAGGCAGTTCACATCCAAACAGCAGCTCTGGGAGGCTATTCTGACATCCTGCAAAGACATTCAAGTACAAACTTTCCAAAAACTTACAAGTTCCATGGGTGCAAGAATTGTAAAACTGCTATCAAATAAGGGGTCCTATGTTAATATGTAACTTGACCTGTCAAGATGTTTTTGATTGAAATAGCTTTTTATTTCAGTGAAATTGATCTACTAATGCTGCAAATTCAACAAATGACCATTTTGAATTCTCTACAATCTATAAAATGTTTTGAAACTCTGTGTGCGTAATAATTTGGAACAGTGCATTTTAAGTTTTTTATTTTTGAAAAACATACTGTTTTCATTGGGAGTTTTGTTGAGTAACATTTGATTTATACTCAAATGGTTGATGACACGAAAATTATGCTGACTGTTATTTGAATGGACTATTTAGGAAAATCTGAGAAAAATATCATTTGCATAATAATTTGGAATGCGGTGAGTTTTTTCTATTTCTGATGTGTTTTGTGTGTGTTTGCAGCATTTTTTTTCTTTGCTGGGGTTTTCTTAGGTTGCACTGTGTATCCTACATCAATATTCAAGACAAACCTGGTTGCACTCAGGCAGACGGTTTACTTTGCTTTCATTATTTGCTTGATGCCCTATCCAGCAACTGTTTATCAAATACAAAGCAGGGTTTTAGGGTAGGATTTTTAGGATTTTTTTTTCCTGTGTGTACTTCAGGTGTCTGGTAGAGGAAAAGTGAGTGAAGAGATGAAAGACTAGATGTTGCAATCCCTGATAATGCATTGCTTCAAATGGAGAAAGTCTTGAGGGATGGCTGTTACAGGTGAGTGATCATGAACAACTCGGTTTGTATAAAATATTTCCACGCAAAACCAAAACAGGTTTCAGTTTCACCTCATCCCACTGGATCTTTCCAGATTAAGGATTTTATAATCTTTAAATAGTGGCAAAAGGAAAAAAAAAAACACACCTATTGCAAAGGCTTTTGCTTCTTGCTTTAGTATTTTTGGTGCGTTTGTCTTTTCTCAGGCTGATCACAGGAGGCTCTTCTCTGGCCTGGACTGAGTATTTCTGCAGAGGGCCAGGACAAGGAGGGTGATCACCAGTCTGGACTGTCCTGCTCTCCGGCAGGTCCACGGCCAGGCGTCTGTCACCATCAGCCCCTGAGAATAGTTGCATGTTGACAAGCACCCAGCATTATTTATCCTTGGTTGTTCTTCTACCACGTATAGGCCTATATAACAATTATGCAATTCCAGTTTTTCAGATCTATAGCTTCAGAGCTGCTAATATTTTTTGCAAATGCTGCACAGATAGTAGTAAAATAAATAACTAGCTGCTAAATGGCTCATATTTTAAAAATAAATTCAAATTTTGCAGGTAATGAAAACACAATGAAGGTTGAGTTTTTGGCCACTAGGGGGTAGAATTACTCCAAAGGAAACATATCGAGCCACATTTAGCTGTGGACAAAAATGCCACAGACAAGAAAGATTATCATCCCATTTGAGCTTTTCTCTCATCACTCATGTGTTTAGCTTTCATTTTAACACAGTTAACATTGTAAACTCTTCTACCAGATGGTTTGCTATGTTCAACAGTTACTTGATTAAATGTTTTTAGATGTGTTTTCATAATGTTACCACCATTGTTGGCCAAGTTACTTGAAAAAAGTAATTAGTAACTAATTACTTCTCCAAAAAAGTAATCCTGTAACTTTACTGATTATTTATTTTCAATTAAGTAATTGAAGTAACTAAGTAATTACTTACTTAGTTACTTTTTAAAAAAATGGCATACAACCTGAGTAGGTAATCTTTCAGCCCAATTATACTTTTTCTACATAATCCATCATATAAAATGTAACCAAATGAAAAAAATTCTCTTTTTAAAACTTGCTTTATTAGTTTTAACCTTTTAACTTTATGCACATTGCATCTAGCAAAAATTTAGTTATATGCAACAGTCTTTGACTTGAAGAAATTTGTTTAGCATTTAAACCTAATTTCTGCATATTCCAGTTTATAAAATAAAATAATTGTGTTATTTTATTTGTGTTTACATTCACTCTTTCGAATAGTTTCCAGTAAAGCACAGCAGAAAATAAATAAAATAAAAGATTTAGCAGCACTAAGTCCTGTCGCTCTTAAATCTATTTTCACCTGTTTAGCAGGAGTGGATCAGGCAGAGGTTTGCCTGGTGCTGTAGCGGTCATGTCAGTGGGAGGATCTGGGGGTTTCTCTGTGAATTTCACATTCCCGGGGCAGTTTGCTAGGTACCTGCGCAGAAGTTTAGGGGTTTTTTTTAGCTGTGAAAAGAAGTTGTCTTCCCACGCAGTGTACAGCGGACGCTAATGTTTTTGTCACTTTTTACGGAATCAAACTCAAAATAAGGTCAGGACTTCCACACTTTAAACGCTGCACGATCATTCTCTCCGATTTAGCTGAAAACATCAGAAGATCCGTTTTGTCGGCAATCCAAAGATTCAGCAGTAGTGCACTCAGCAGCTGCAGTCTCCACTTCACAATCGCTGCAGCACATGTCCAGCTGGTAGGCAAGAAGTGAAGCAGCTCGTGGTGAGAAGTGACCATCAGGGAAGAGCAGACACAATCTGACCACTACCGGCACACTTTTGCACTGGAGGTTTTTGTAAAGCTTTTAGTTTGATATTTCCATTGATCCGTACAATAAATTTGCATGTTAGCTAAATATTTAGTTTCCTGTAACATTTAGATTTAATATTTAACATTTAGATTTAACATTTAAAATTGTGTTTTAAATATGAAAAGTTACAAATATTTTACTAAATGTTGTAAAAATGACTCGAAAAAACATGTTTTTTTAAGGTTTTGAGCTAAATGTGGAAAAATGTTGCCGTGTCAGCATGTTTCACTTTACAAACAGCGCCCCATAGATCTGCACGTCTATTACAACGAATCCCTTACTCTACTTGTTACTTGAAAAAAGTAATCGGATTACAGTATAGTCGTCCCTCGCTATAACTCAGTTTAATTTTCGCGGCCTCGCTGTTTCGCGGATTTTTTTTCCGGCTGTAGACCATTGTCAATCAATCTCCTCTGTGCCGTGTCTCCTGTACAATACAGAATGCATTCAATTTGTCACATTTACATAAATATTCAATCGCTAGCAGTGCTGAAGTGCTGTACTGTATGTTTGTAAGTTTTCTCCCCAACAAACACAACAACGTCGACGAAACGTTTTGCACCTTCAAAGGAACCTGCAGTAGCACCCAAAGGGCAGAGGAAGATGCTAACAATCGCACAAAAAGTTGTACTTCAGGAAGGTAGAAGTTACCGTATTTTTCGGACCATAAGGTAGACCGCATTATAAGACGCATTAAGCAAAACAAAACAGTCAGATGAGTCAAACTTTACTCGACTCATTCTTCTTGCTTCCTCTGTTTCTGTACCATTGACTCATTAATGCTCTATTCCCATGTTCTGGACCTGAAAACAGGGTTTGATCTTTGGTTTTATTCTACTATACTGGACTTATTTTTTGATGAAGGTTTGAACTTTGAGGGTGTTTAAACAAGAGAGAAAAGTTCATGTCTGTCTGAGAAAAGTGTATAAAGTGTGTAATGAGAGGTTTTACAGCCTTAAAACATTTATAATAATTGTAAAAATAAAGTTTGCTACTTCGCAGATTTCACCTATTGCAGATTATTTTTAGTAACCTAACTCCCGCGATCAAAGAGGGACCACTATAACACATTACTTATAACGCGTTACTGCCCATCTCTGGTTACCACTATTCAATTAAAATTTCACAGTTTCCTTTTGAATGTTGATCACCCACCTACTCTAATTTTTCCCTTTTTTAAGCATGGACCAGACTATCATTCAATAAATCTTTATTATGGTATTGTGACAAGTTCTCAGATTAATTAGATGTGATTCTAAGTGCTTTATACTTTACAAAGTGAAGATATATGATGAAAATGTCAACTATATAAAATATTAAAAACTGCATAATCTTGTAATATGTTTCCAGTGTTTATATACATTTTATATATATATATATACGTTTTATATTATTATTTGGGGTTATTTGGGGTTTTTTAACCTTCATTTGTAAACAGTGGAAAACACTTTTCCCTTACGCTCACTTGAATGTGATGAGGTAGTCAGGGTACGCTTGGTTGTCATGAAACACAACATACATGCTGGGGTTATCCATTCTGTTTACCACGCTGTCGTAACGGTCGTGAGGCTGCTGGGGGACTCGAGGTGGAGGCACCATCATATCACTTTGGCCCAGAGTGTAGACGCCTGTGAGGACTCGGGCGACGAACATTAACTGAGAACCATCAGCAGCTGGCTTGGAATAGGTGGTTTTGGCTGAGTAGCTGGCTTTTACAGCAAAGTAGGTCCCATGACCATATGAAGTTGCTGAGTGTGAAAAGAAAAAAGCGAAATTAACAATAGGTGATCCTCTTTACACTGTAGTGACTTGTAACATCAATTACATGATACCCCTCAGCCTCCTAGCAGTAGATTCTTTAGGTGTCACAGATACCCTGGAAGTACAAGCTGTAGAACACAGAATTACTAGTTCACTGTAATGTTACTTTCATATCTTTCACCATGTGTTTTAACTACACTGTTGTTTGACAGGAACATAAAAACATAAACTTTCAACCTGATAAGGAATCGAGTGCTGTTATTGTACTAGGCCTGAAAACATCTTCACAATCACTTAAAACCCCACCGACACTTAAGCCACCAGGTTTCATGTGTCGCTAAAGCCACAAATGCTTAACACCGTAAAAAAAAAACACAAAAAAACAAATCCCTGCCTTCCATGTCATCCTTGAAACACCAATCAATCAATCAATCAATCAAGGCTTTATTCGCCACATGCAGGTTGCCCTGCAGTGAAATGGGACCCCCAACCATACACACACAACACAGACATCACATGGGGATACAGGTCGGAGATCGGTAGCATTACAGAAAAAACACTGAAATGTACACTACAATGGGAAAGTACAAGAGGAAAAAAAGAGACCTCTACTCATGCTGGGCTCCTGGGAGGACAGCATGAGAACAGGAAACAAAACAAAAAAATCCTCTGCACAGAAAGCACATAAATGTCCACAGTACAACATTATAGAACACTTGACAAGCAACAGGGTTGGGTAGGGGGTGAGGAGTAATCCCAGGCAACACAGCAGCCATCCTACCCTGCGCTATTATTCCAGCGCGGGCTCAGACCCGCCGTGTTCTCCAGGAGGTAACAAGCATCGAAGGCGTTTAGAAAGGGAGGGGGGATGAGCCCTGGTGTATGATCGCCTGGCTTTGCTATCCATCCGATCCTCTATGATGCCACACGATGTCTTGTCGTCCTCTGGCATTTTCCACCCTCCTCCATTAGCTGGACCCTCGTCAGGCGAATTCAGTGGTCCCTCTAGACCACGGAGAAGGAGAGGGAGAAGAGGAGGTATTCAGGTAAACCTCAGGATGTACTGGCAGCGTGGTTTGGCTGGTAAGCGACGTCGAGTGTGCGTTGTCTCCTGTGTCCAGAAAAGCTCCATGGAGGGTGACCTGTTTTCCACGGCTCTGTTTGGATACGCTGGGCCCGGCTCTTTGAGACCTTGCCACCTCAGGAGGGTTTATCCAGACTCTTCTGCGTGCTGGCTTTTTCTTCCCTCGGTGAGTGGATTCTACGAGCGTGACGGCTCGAACCCTGTGTATTTACGTCCCTTAACTCGAGCCTCTGCAAATAATGAGGCTTTTAACTCACGGAATATGGCGCTTTTTAACGCTCGATCTCTCTCTAATAAATCATTCTTGTTGAATGATTTTATATTATCTAAAAAACTCGATTTTTTATTCCTGACTGAAACCTGGCAGCGCGATGTAGACTACTCGTCACTTATTGAACTCTGCCCAGATGGCTATACTTTTATTACCCAGCGTCGGTTGTCTGGTGGGGGTGCTGGGCTTGCCGTGGCTTTCCAGGACCGTTTCTCCTGCCGCTCCGTGAAAACTGGACTTTTTCGCTCGTTTGAGCTGCAGCTGCTTAAAATTGGTAACAAGGATCCTTTCTACTGTGCTGTGGTGTATCGTCCACCTGGATATAACAGGTTATTTTTATCGGAGCTCAGCGACTTCTTATCCGCTACTATGGAGCTGTCTAGAGTGCTTATAGTTGGGGACTTTAACATACATGATGATGATGACTTCGACCCATTTGCCAGAGACTTTATGAACATTATGGATTCTTTTCATTTTGCTCAGCATGTGTCCGGTCCTACACACAGCAAAGGTCACACACTGGACCTTGTTTTTACTTTGGGTTTAAATATTGATTTTATTTGCTCTGAGGACATTTTTATTTCTGATCACTATGTTATTGTTTTTAACTTGTCTTTTAATGAGCCTTTGTCCCCCGTCAGACGGATGGTTAGCTCTCGCATCTTAAACTCCTCCGCAGCGGAGAAATTTGTGGATGCTTTTAACTTACAGCTATCTCCTCAAAATGGTGTTGATTTCTCAACCAGTCTTTTAAATAATTATTGCCTTTCTATTTTAGATGAAATTTGTCTGGTTAAGACGAGGAGTGTTTCTGCCTCCAAATCTCCTCCTTGGCTAAATGACAGTATTCCTTGCCTAAAACGTGATTGTCGCAAAGCGGAGCGCAGGTGGAGGAAAACTCATCTAAATGTTCACCTCCTCTATCTTAAGGACCTTTTAGCTTCTTTTAATAATGCGATCAGAGATGCGAGGGCTGCCCATTTCTCACACTTGGTTACAAAGAGCAGAGGCAATCCTAAGGTG